>NC_077224.1:69064732-69304609 GCF_024763615.1 Phlebotomus papatasi
CTGTCAATTGCACATCCTGATTTCACCTTCGAATTTTACACAAACGATAGAAGATACAAAGATAGTGATATATTTTAATTAACCAGTATAAGCGATTAAACACTTTAGAAAAGCAAAAACAATTGTATAAAAAAATTGTCTCCTAAAAAATTCTCACGAAAAGGAAAGAAAAACACATATTTCACGGTTGCAAACTTGTTTATTGTAATCACGACACTCTTCTCTATACGAAACGCACCGACGCATATTTATTATTATTAATAAAATCACTCAAATCGCACAAAATCACTCACAAACTTTGTGCAAATTTTCAAAACAAATAAAATCTTTTGGAAAATATTCCATCTTGTCACTGACAGCTGAGCAACACGGCCGGCAACATAATTTTCGTAGTTCCGCTCTTCACCACCATGAACGCAAAACAGTGTCCTTCACATATATTTAGTAAGGGGTATTTTGTATGGGAGCTTCTTAAAAGTAAGGTGTGAAAGATAGGGGTTAATTTAGGCTATAATCCACGCTTACTTGGTCAGACGGGAAGGTTTTCGCGAAAATATTTAAAGATTACGTTAAGAATGGTTTTAATTTATCGAAATTTTTCCGCAACAATTAATTTAATAATAGCTTTATAATTTACTTTATTAAAATTGCCAAAAGATTTCTTTTTTCTTGAATTTCAGAAATTTTCCTAAATAAAAAAATATAATTCATCAAAAAAAAATGGAAGATCATCATAAAATGTTGGCAAACAACAAAATTTATTCAGGAAAAAATCAAATTTCAATTTGAAATCTTGAAAGACGGGAAAATGTAATTAATGTTGTAAAACAAAATTTTTTTGTCATTTTGCCTGCAATCATATTAATACGAACACCAAAATCCCGAACTCCAAAATTCTAAAACAGCCACAATCTCGAAAAGGCCAAAATCCCAAAAGTCAAAAACCTAAAAAGCACAAAATTCCAAAAGTCAAAATCCCGAACGCCAAAATCCGGAAAGTTTTTAAATTCCGAAAGTGAAGATCTCGAACGCCAAAATCCAAAAAGAGCTAAAATACAAAATCCCGAACGCCAAAATCCAGAAAGGATCTAAATTCCGAAGTCCAAAATCCTCAAAGGGCCAAAATCCCGATAAGGCCAAAATGCCAAAAGTCAAAAACCCGAACGCCAAATTCCGAAAGCGAGAATCTTGAACGCCAAAAGCCTTAAAGGGCCAAAATCCCGAAAAGGACAAGATTCCGAAAGCCAAAATCCCGAACGCCAAAATCCAGAAAGTGCCTAAATTCCAAAAGTGAAAATCTCGAATGCCAAAATCCAAAAAGGGCTAAAATTTAGAACGCCAAAATCCAGAAAGGATCTAAATTCCGAACTCCAAAATCCTTAAAGGGCCAACATCCCTAAAATGCTGAAATCCCAAAAGCCAAAATCTAGAAATGTCCCATAAATCCCAAAAGCGTGAATTTTGAACGCCAAAATCCTTAAAAGGCCAAAATTCCGAAAGGGCCAAAATCCCGAAAGCCAAAATCTCGAATGTCAAAATCCAGAAAGGGTCTGAATTCCGAAAGTGAAAATCTCGAACACCAAAATTCCAAAATTCAAAATGGGCTAAAATCCCGAACGCCAAAATCTAGAAAGGATCTAAATTCCGAACGATAAAATCCTTAAAGGGCCAAAATCCCGAAAGGGCCAAAATCCCGAAAAGGCCAAAATTCCGAAAGCCAAGATCTCAAACGCCAAAATCCAAAAAGTGCCAAAATCCCGAAAGACAAAATCTCGAACAGCAAGATCCTGAAAGAGCAAAAATCTAGAACCCCAAAATTACGAACACCAAAATCTAGAAAGCCGTATTATCGAACGCGAAAATTCCGAAAGGGCCAAGAAATCTCAAAAACCAAAATTCCGAAAAAGCCAAAAAATCCCGAAAACCAAAATCCTGAACTCCAACAAATACAAAACCCAAAATTTCAAAAGGACCAAAATACTGAAAGATTCAAAATCTTAAATTCTTAAGAATGTTGTATTTACTCTCGCGCTTGCTGGAAGCAAAGGGAAATTTTCTTTATTTTGGGGAATTATTCCACACATTGTCTTTGGTAAATTTGGCCCCTTTAATAATTTTGACCATTGGTCCTTTACGCTTTCGGGATTTATACTTTCGAAATTTTTACTTTTGGAATTTCGACTTTTCGAAATTATATCCATTCGAGATTTTGACTTTCTGGATTGTGACATTCATTATTTAGATTTCATAAGTCTTTTTTTTAAAGGAAACCATTGTCATTTTAACGATAAGGCTTTAATTTTAATTATTTTTTTTTCTAGAAATTATAATGCTTTTTGGTTTAATCAAAAAAGTGCTAGCAACATTATTTTATGTATTTACTTTGTTATTTGTGTATGTGCTACAAAATATTGTTACTGTATCAGACGATTTTGTGAGAAAAGTTGTGTTCTTTGTCCGTTTGATCCGTCCGAACATCAAGAAGCTTAGAAGCCAAACTTTTAGAGATAGCAACTTAGAACCTTCGAGAGACCCCCCATAAGTTTTCTCAAGGTCTAGTAATATGATCTTCATTTCCCCCTATTACTTTTCTTCTTCTTGAAACCATATTTTCCGTTTTTTTTTTCATTCGCTATCTAACCGTTTGACCTCTAGGTCTTTTAATAACGGTTTGACAAATACATAGTTTTCCTTTTTCGTAAAATATTAGATTTGCAAAATTAAGAGATATTATTATTCTTTGGGGCGTGACCTAAAATTATTCATGGGCGGAGTTTCCAGCAAAAGATTCATTTAAAAAAAACTCTTGAGGGGGTTCGTGGTGCACTTGGTAAGACTGTCCGAAGTAGGGTTTCCAAAATCCCAGGATTTTTTAATTTCGGGATCCCTGGATTTAAATATTTCACTAATCCCGAATGTCGGGATCCCGATAATCTCGGGATCTCGAAAATCCCGTGACCCAAAAAATCCCGGGATCCCGAAAATCTCGAGATCCCAAAAATCCCGGGACCCCGTATATCCCGGGATCCCAAAAATCTTGGGATCTCGAAAATCCCCGGACCCCAAAAATCCCGGGATCCCGAAAATCTCGAGATCCCAAAAATCCCGAGACCCCGTATATCCCGGGCGGGATCCCGGGATTTCGGGATCGTAATATTTAGGAATTTCGGGATCTCAAAATCCCGTTTTATCAATGCATCGATCCCGGGATTAATCCCGATCCAAAAAAGGGCTGAAATCCCGGGATTTCGGGATCCCGTATTGGAAACCCTAGTCCTAAGGGACATATTTCTCATAAACACTGTAAACTGATTAAAAATTTGCAAACTGAATAATGTACAAAATGACAAAAAACAGCTCATTGCATAAAAATAAATAAATAAATAATTTAAAAAATTCTTACCTGGAATGAATTGACGAGATGCCTAAAAGCCGATTGGACAGTTTCTGCCAGAACTTCCTGTGCCTGAAGACTGAAAGCTGAGATGTGTCGGTCTGATTTGAGAAAATGCAGAAATTCCGAACTATTGGCCATCCAGAAGGATACAACCTTCGGATCTGTATACTGTTCCTGGACACATGTATAAATCATATTGGCCACATGATGCAGAAAAGCCGTCAGTTTGTGTGCCCTCTCCGTCGGCTGCAAATCTGGACGATAGTGTGTCGATGCTCGATATCTAATTTGCATTTGACAGAAAACCAATCAGCCTCCAAGCATTTTGAAAAGGAAATATGTCAGTTAATTTGCTGCAAATCTTACCTGGCACATAGATAGAGTGTGTAAACAGGTGCCAATTTGAAATACGGCGCATTAACATCCAAATCCGGTATCACTTGGTGCAAAAAGGCCTCCTGGTGCGTTTCTGGAAATTCCAAAACAGCCGGCAATATTGGCTCTTGCCCACTTTCATTCACCGACTGAATTTTACTCCTGGAATTGTTCAAAAACAAATTCCTCAGCAAAAAACAAAACATCAATGTTTATGCAATCAAATGTCAACTAAATCAATTTCCAACTTCAATTAAAAGTCATTTGATATATAATTTTATTTGTATTCTCCCCAAATTGAATTTTTGCTTGTTGTGTGAAGCGTGATTTAACAACATTGATTACGAATTGTGCACAATCATTTACAGAGAAAAGCCCAATTAAACATTGAACGACAACAGAAAAAAAGGCTTGAGGGATGAATTTTTTGTGGCAGTTTTGTGGCTTTCTTTTTTGCAATGCAAAAATAAAAACAGTGAACAGTCGTGGAAATGTTAATTCAATCACCTGAAAATTTGATGAAATCCTTTTGTGTGAAAAACTTTTTGATACCGGGTAAATTTCAGAGTATCATTTTTTTTAACCGGGAGGAAATAAAAAAAGAAAATAAGAATTAAATTTGAAACTGAAGATGAATAAATTAAAAAAAAAAATCATTTGATTTTTAGATAAATCTTTATGAACTAAATTATAAAATGGGTCTTGAAAGGATGTTAAGTATTCTGCAATAGAAGTTACCAGTTTTAATCATTAAATTTATTTAAACTTTCAAATGAAAACATATTTGATTTCACATTAAATGTGTTAAAAGGAAAAGTCAAACTTCTAATAAGGCGACTTCCATTTCACATTTAAGCTTGACTCGGGAAACTCTAATAAAGAAAACTTTTTAAATATGATTCCATGCTGAACATTAATTGTTTGTATCATGTCGTTTTGATTTTAAACCTGAAATTTAATTATACAGAGAATGAAACAATTCTGATGAGATAATCCTCTTTAAGAAATTTTTAAATATTTTTTTTTTTTTACGGAGAAAAACAAATCTTGAATTATGATTCTGGGGTGGAATGATAACTTTTCGATACTATCGAAAGTATCGATAAATCTGTATCTGATAGATGAAGTGAATGATGACTTTTTACGCAATGCTAGGCCATTTATTGTGACATTCTTAATAGAATGTTACTGTTGATAAATATTTGTATTAGCTACAAAAGGTACAGTTATCGTTTAAACTTTTCAGAATCGACAGTCGATACTATCGAAAAGAAGTTTCATCTCGTCTCTATTTTTTGTACTACACAAAATTTTTTTAAATCGTTTCATATCGAATCAACAGACTAAGGACCAATCTATCTGAATTCAGACGGAAAAACCAAAAATCCCTCCTTCATGGTCTTAGATTTAGATGTTACCTGAGATTCTTTACAATCTCAGCTTATGTGGTCCGAGATGAAATGAGACTTCGTCAGATCGGGCTCAAAATGTGCATGTACACGTTTTGACTCTCACACTCAGAATAATCGAGTAAAACTTACTCGAATCGATGTTGAATTGACTCTTTTTCGTTGTGATTTTCGATTAACTATATTTTAGAGTTGATTTTATTTCTATTTATGTGAATTATTCGGAAGAGTTGTTTTAACTTTTTCTTCCTAAAATTTACATGACAAAAGAGTATAAATAACTGTTTTTAAGATTGAAAATAACTCGTTTTAAGAGTTTAAATAACTCGTTTCAAGAGTTAAAAAAAAATCCTTTTTTAGTTAAAATTACTCTTTCAAATCCCAAAATGATTATGTTTTGCAATTTTATCTTTTTTTTAGTTTATAATTTTCTTTATTAATATTTTCTTGATCTCAAGTTCCCTATTTTCCGAGCAAAATATCGCGTAAGATGCACGCACATGTCTTCATGAAACAGTGTTAGGTGTATTTCTAGTTGATGTTCCACATGAACTTTGTCACATGAAAATCTTTTTAATTGAAGTATATTCTTAAAATGAAAACACTTAAGCATATACTTCAGTCGAGTTAAAATTTTACATCGAAAAAGAGTAATAATTAGGGTTGGAGGAACGTCTGTTCGACAGGGAACCCCTATTGACACTTTTGTCAAAATGTTGAAAATTATTTAATGTATCTAGTAAAATATAAGTAATAATAACGTTTTTTCTATAATATACCTTTTACTATAAAAAAAATTATTAATATTTATGATCAGTTAAAAAAAAAATAATTTTTTAGAACTCGCGTTTTTTTTAAAGAGATTTTTTTTTTAATAATTTTAAAATAAAAGTTTCTTTTCTTGACAAAAATAAAACTTTAAGGCATATTTAATACATGTGCTAAGTATGTTTTTTCCTTTTTCAAAAAACAAATTCAAATTCAAAATTTCAATTTAAAATTTTATTTTTTGTCAATAAAGTAGGGTATTTCATTCATTCATTTTCAACCGCTTATCCCTTTTGGGGTCGCGGATAAAGTAGGGTAAATTAAACTAATTCAAAACCTGCTCCAAATGGAAATTTTTCGCTACTCCAAATAAAAATATCATTGTTTTCATGATAAATACAGTACTAAATTATAATATTTATATATTTTCTATACCACAGTTGCATTATTTAGTTAATTTTGCTCCAAATAAAGCGAAAATCAATTCATATTCACAAATTTTAATTTATTAATTTCTCAGAAAAATTAAAAGTGTACCTTTTCACATGTTTTAGAACTTTTCTTTCGCATATTAAAGAAAACACTGTTAGAGGGTTAAATCTTTTAAATAGTTCACTTTGAAATAATTGATGAAGTATTCAAAAAGTTTTTTATGCGAAATAACAATATTCTTTAATTTTTTGTGAAAAATTTATAGAAGTAATTTCCAGTTGCTGTATTGAAGATTTTTTTCAATAATGTCAAATACAGGGTATTTAAATTTGAAAAATTCGAAGTTTTTTTTTCTAAAATTAATAAATAATAAGGCACTCAATTGGACAAGTGGTAGAGCACTCGCTCTATGATGCAAGTGTCCCGGGTTCGAATCCTCTTTAGGTCACCAGGAACTTTTCTGGCGTTAAAGGTGTTCGGATTGCATCCAGTGAGCTTTACTGCACTTGATTACACGGGCATGGGACAGACAACCTCATCCCGTACAAGAAAAATAATAATGCATGTCTAGAAAATCCCTTGCGGGAAGGCCTCGTTCCTTTATGGAATGTTGTGCCAGCATTATTATTATTATTATTATTATTATTATTAAATAATATTTAAAATGTTGATCTTGATTTTAATATTATTGATACACAACTTTTTTTCGACCCTAAAAAATTACTAAATAAACAGTAACAAAATGTTCGATGACAAATCAAAGTGTCAGATGTAAAATGTCAAAATTCAAATTCAAAAAATAACCGTCACATCAACTGATTCAATAAAATACACCACAAGTGTAATTCGTGATAAATATGAATTGGGGAGAGGATGAAAAAAAAGAGCATGAAGGTGTGTAAAAGTGCCATTCAATATTGCTGAATGGTTCAATCTTCTATTCATTGTCTCCTTCATCTTGCACAGACAGTATTACAAATCCCCGTGTACAAGAGGTAAACAAAAATTAATTGGAAAGGGAAAGATGAGGAAGCCATCATACATCAAGTACACATTCTTCTCTATTGTTGTACATCAGGGAGAATGCTAGCATTCAAGTGATTGACGAATGAGGTGGATAAAAAAAGAATAACATATATGATGGGAGGTGTGAGAAAACAGCCACATGATTTAACTCAATTACCTGGATTATATTGGGAATATGATTGAATTTTCTGACATTATTCTATATTTTCTACGACTCATTCTTTGACTGCTTTTTTTGTTCAGAGTATCGAAAATGTTTTGTTTGATAAATAATATTAAGAAGGAGGAAGAGAGAGAGAGAGAGAGAGAGACAAGTTGCGGAAAATACCTGATTTCCTGATTTGATCCCGCCGACTTATTGCTAGAAATTGACTTTGTTTCCGTCTCAATGGTTCCATCAACATCAAAATTCGTCTCATACTGCTCCTTGCTCCTGCTCTGACCCTGCGATTGGGCTTGCTTTGTATCTGGTTCTGCTGACGCGAGATTTTTGTTATCATCCATATACTGTTCCGTGAGATTGTCAGTGCTGACATTGCTCGTGACAGTGGGCGTCTGACCACCCACTCCAGATTGCCCCGTAGAATTGCTGTTGAGATGATGATGAAGATGCTGCTGGGAGCTATCAGCAATCGATTGATTGGCCGATGGTGGTTCATCTAAATAGCTACTGAGCTTGTTCAACGTCTGACCTTGTGCAATGGACTGAACAGGACTTAAAGGACGTTCATCTTCATGCCAAGATGGAGATGTCGGTGAGCGACTTTATTTCCCCAATCCAGGCAATCAAATGAATACAATTGTTTTTTTTGTGTGTTTTTTTTTCCAAAAGAAAAACATTACCAAATGTTACAAGGAATATGGAAAAGCGGGGTAAGAAAAAAAAAGAAAAAAAAAACAAAACACAAATTGTTAAAATAAAGTTAAAACATTGATATGGGTAAAGCAAGGAATAAAAATAACAACACACATGACATTTAATAAACTCTCAAACAATGCCATAGGGGTAAATTTGATAAAGTTCTTCTGCCCCCCATTTTCACATGCACCAAATTATCTCTCAGCATCATTGTGAGCTTCGAGGGGGAAACTTTTTGAGACAATTCCCCCATTTGAAATTACATTATTTCATACACAATTGAAGGTTAACATACATATTATACAAATATATAGTTAAAAGCTCAAGCAACAGATGCACAAGTGAAACTTTAACTCAATTACAACCTTAAATAGGGTTCCAGGCCAGCAACACAATAAGTAACACACCTTCCCTTTCAACAACTCACCTGTCATAGAGACATGCTGAATCCAATTGGGACTGAGACAGGGCCAAATTGTATCGTCCATCAGATGGTGAATCCACAAAACGATACGATGACACTCGACCGAACATCACCACAGATCCATTCTGTAATTAATTTGCAGAGAAACAAATTATTTCTAACAGCATTCAAATTAATAGGCGACAAAATATCTATCGCACATATTACATTATACTGATACATCTTCAATAACATTCTGTTTTTAGGGCAAAAACAGAAGCGTGGTATCACACTAGAGAATTTTATATTAAAATTTTAATGTGATTCACATTAATTGTTGCTGATATGTGTCCTAATGTGCAATTTTCGTCAAGAGCTTTTAGAAATCGATTCATAGTGATAAAAAAAGTGGATTCGAGTCACAAAAATTGGTTTAAATAGATTAAAATAGCATAAATACGATTGATAATTAATGAGCAAATTAATGAGAATTGAGCAAATTTATGAGCAAAATTTGCTCATTAAATTTACATCAGGTAACTACAGGGTGACTAAAAAAATGCAACAAACTAAATCGCTATATTATCTTCATTTTTTGTTCAACTTTTTTTAAATAAAGAAAAAATGTTAGTAAATACATGAAAATTTTAGAATATTATCGGTTTTGTTCAATACGATCTTATTTTGACTTGACTATGGTCTTAAGTCTGTCAAAAAATGCATCGTAGTTTGCACGAATGTGAGCCTTCTGAATGTCCTGCTATTCACGAGAAAATGCTTTCTTCAGCTCAATGATACTTTGCTACTTTTTAGTCCTAACATTGACCAATAAAATTCCTCTTCTAAAGAATGTCAAACGATTTTGCATCCAAGAATTGTGGAGGTCATTATTTTCCCAAAATGAAGTGCGAAACGTTTTTTTTTTTCAGTCAAATCTTATTCGGAGCGTGATTTCTGAGATGTTGTCGTGTCTTGATCGAACTTCCATTACTTCTTACTAAAATTTTTGTTTGTCCACGACTCCAACACTCCTTCCAGGACAATTTTCAGAAGCACATTGGCATTTGTTTTAACTATACTGCCTAAAAACCCCAGTGGATAGCGATAATTTGTCTTCAAGGAAGTCCAGACCTTCAAATAAGGTGGTCCTTGACTTCCGGTGGCCATTAGAACGTCTAAATTATCGTATGATCTTTCCTTCAGATAGACACAATTATTTTCTTTGAACATTAATTGCTCAATTAAAAATTTTTCTTATCAGAAAAGATGACATATCTGAAACTGACCATGAACGTGCAAACGAATTTACTCTGTCGTCGATCGAGCATAACTTCTTTATGAGGACCGACGATGTCTCTTCCTTTTCAGGATTTTTAAGGCTTCATACAGAAGTCCTTTAACAATATTTATTTCATGGTTATTTACGATCTATGCGTCTCAGAGATCGTTTATTTGCAGATGTGACGCAGATTTTGTCCAATTTGCTTCTTCATTTTAAGAACGATGACTAGCGATGAAGCAATTTTTTTAGACCTCCACCACAAAGCATTTTAAAATGCTAATAGTATCCCTGTACCAAGTTATATTTCGCAAAACGGAAAGTTTAATTACATTCCGGTTTTGAAGAGCCCTAACGATAACTGCTTCCGCATTTATTGCAAAATATAGCGACATTAAATTGTCACGTTTGAGTTCCATTACGGTTTAAAAAAGTTTCACAAAATATTATTGAAAATGCTGTTGTAGGCTTTTAGCCAATAAAATGAACTACCACTATGCGAGATATGAAACCGTTTTCACCAGCGGTTTGACAGCTATGCGCACTGAAAGTTGTTGCATTTTTTTTCAGCCATCCTGTATACTTTATTGCAGTCATTCGGGTATTTTCTGCACCAAAATTTTCTCATCAATTTATTCGTGATTAAATTGTGATAATAAGTAGTGCTAATACCTACTATTCATCGCGAACGAGATGTAGAAAGGACAAAAGACCTTGAAAAAGATCGGTGCAGAGGATAAGTAAGAAAAAAGAAAACAAAAATGTGTTCGATCTACATTTTATATTCCTTCATAAACTTCTAGGATTTCGTGATCAAATGGGATGGTGGCCGAATTAATTGAGGCTGTGTATCAGGAAACCGTCATTTGTGACTACAACTACCGGGAATACAAAAATAGAGGCAGCCGATCTGATGGTTTTCAGGCTGTTTGCGACAAACTGAGTCACCAATCGCCGGAACTCATACCTCAGTCGGGATTTGGGTGATATTGGCTCCCTCATTTTCGTAGTCTTTTCTTGAAAATAAAGCCCTATGATTTGAAACAGCTCTTTAAATTCCTCCGAAGTCATCCGGAGAAAATTATTTTGTCCAAAAAAATCGTCCCAGAGAATTTCAACGACACCATGGCCACCATGGTGAAGGTCGCGTTTAGGAAGCAGGTCCTTTTCCACGACATAAAAGTAGCGTACCGGAGGAAAACTTCCTCTTCTTCACTAAAATCGCACATTTTCTCTCAAACGACTGAAATGCTTCAAAAACAAAAACACTCATCTGACAGCCCGTGTGCCATCGTGACATTGAGCAATTCTAGCAATGTGTCTTGACTAAATCAGCGATTTCGAGTGATTCTAGAAGTTTTAATGAGCAACTTTTCACTTTAACTTAAATATAAAATTTTCTAGTGTCATAACTCTGTAATCAAATATCAATAAAAAAAACTTTTTTTACCGGACTTTTTTTAACTTGTTACCGGACTAGAGGTTGAGCGGTAAGAGATAATATCTTATGAACTTCGTTGGACCCCTCAAAAAAAAAACACTAATTTGAACATTTTTTTAATCCTTCATGTTAGCATTTTAGTACCTTAATGAATTAAAGTTTTCTTTTCTAAAATCACGCCTCCATGCTTTATTTTAAAAGAAAAATATAGATCAGAAGTCCAATATCCCATCTTAATGAAGAATTTGTAGGTATTCTTATGATTTTGCACACCACTTTATTTCCTGTCATCTGATGAATTAAATTCGTACTTGAATGGTAGATTGTTTTTTTAATGAAATTTGGATTTTTGGCAGATATAAAAAAAATACAATTTTCGGCGTATTTTACCGTGCTTTTTTCAATTCGTAGATTAAAATTAATTTTCAGATGAATTGTTCCTGTGCGTTATTGTGCATTAAAAATCATTTGAATTAATATATTTTAGCTTATTTATTGATATAATCCACTACTTGGCCCACCAAAACATGTTTAAACATACTAAAATATCATAATTGTGGTTGCTCAATCAAATTTGAATTCAGCAAATTAAAATGTTAAAATTGCTCATTGATTTCAATTTTATTGCAGTTAGACAAATAGCCTTTTCAACCAAATCTTTTCTTATTAAATTTATTCACTGGTAATTAATTTTTATTAGTGACCAAAAAAATAAACTAAGTGCAGTAATTAGTGATAAGCTTGTACGCGTGTAAAGCTTCACTATCGGGAGCAATTTGCTGAGTTTCTCCGAAACAGTTCGAAGGAAAATTGTTGTGTCAAGAAATTGCAGTTGGATTGACTTCATACAGATTTGCAACAAGACGGTATGACAGTCTCTTCATGAGCCCCCTTGCCTGCAACCCTTTCTTCTGGCTTTGGAGATTCTTTCGCATAACAAATAAGTGACTCATAAGACATTTGAAGTACTATCACACATTTTCCGAAGTCATTCATAATCAAAAATCTCGCGGCACTATTTAAAATGGAGCAAATTTCTTGCAATATGTGTCCTAACGCTAACTGTGAGAATTTTCAAGTATATTCTAGAAATTTTATAATGCTCAATTGGCTTAATTGAATTTAAAATTAAAATGTAAAAATCCTAGTATGATAGCACTGTTACACCACTTTTTGTCTTGTAAATTAAGTTGTGATCAAGATAAAAAAAAATTCTATACTGTGCAAGTACGAGTTTAACTCTTAAGCTAACAGGAAATATTTAGTTTTTTAATGTCAGATGAATACACTCTGAGAAATCTTGTCCACCGAAAACTATGTAATTTTTCAAAAACTGTCTAAAGTTAAAGTTAAAACAGTCTAAAGATTAAAATATAATATTTTTAATACAATCTTTGGGCAGTATTTCGGCCACCTTGATTCTCTAAAGCAGAGGTGTGCAAGAAACGTTGAAACCGAATAAACGTCAAATGAAACATGTACGTCAATGGTCAAAACGCTACTAGAATAAACTTATTTTGACGTTAATTCGGTTTCAACGGTTTTTGCACACCTCTGCTCTAAAGGTTCATTGCCCTTCTAGAATTTTTCGAAAATCTTTTTCGCATAATCTCGTTCATGGAAGTGACATTTATTTTGCATTTTCTTATCTCAAGAGTATTCACAAACTGAAAATCTATTGAAATTTAAGGAATAAAAGAAGTGGCCGAAATTGTAAGCTGGACGAAATTTGGTACAGTTACCCCCTGTTATTAATAAATTGAAATTGAAATTATTTCGGTAATTGCAATTTCCCTACTTTTAACACGTCCATCGCCGTCTTAAGAGTTCTTCGCGCCTCCAAGACAAAATGATTGAATAGTCCCTTCACAGGTCAAATCCGCAAAAACAAAAGTGTTTCTTTATTACTTCCATCGCCATCTTAATGACGTAAAACTAACAGCAAAAGTGGAGAGACTTCCTCTTTAATCTAAGAGAACTCTGACGTATTCTAACTTATTGAGAAAAACAAAATTCTTCTGTTTACTCCACTTACTTCAACAATTTAATGTATATAGACTCCTTATAATTCCTTAATTTTACTGCTCGAACTCTACGGAGAGAGCAGTATGTATAATCCCTCGATTTTTTCACCCGCCAAATTTCCACCTTCAACCCTTCGGAGACCACTTTTCTCAAAAAAAATCTTTACGTTTCAGACGATTTCTGAGAAATGTCACGCTGTTAGTCCGTCTGTCCATCCGGCTGTCGACAGCTCTAGAGGCCAAACGGTTAGAGATAGAGACTTGGGACCTTCGGGGCACCCCCCCATAAGTCGACCCAAGGATCGTTAACATGTCCCTCATTTCCCCCCCCCACCCCTTCCCTTCCCCTCCAAAACTATGTTTTTTTGGGGATTGCTCGAAAGCGCGTACTGCGATTTTTTTCATTTTTGGATTTGTTTTAGAGATTATCCAGGCGAACATTACGTCCATATACAAAAATACCCTTGAATCATTCCTAATAACGGTTTTTCAACGTCAAAGGTTAAAAAGACACTAAGAGTGCGCATTCATCAAGCAAATGGGGTCATGTTTGGGGCCGTTGGAAAGGTCTTGGAATTTCCGACAAAACCAAACCGGTTCCAATCGGTTTTGAATTGGTAATGAACCGGTTCATAACCGATAAAAAATTTCTATCTGAAAATCAATCCTATTACTTTCAAAACAATTTTGGGGGATCTTTTGAGAGATTTATGAATCGGTTCAAATCGGTTGAGAACCGGTAAACGGTAAATGATGCGAAAGTATTTTTGCGGTATAGCATCTAAGTCACTAGTTCGAGCATTTCGCAAAGCCTGGGACGCTTTGCCACCCCGTTTCATCTAAAAGAAAATTAATAAATTTGCAGCTGTGCCACTTTGCTACATCAGCCACCAAATGTGATACTTATCATTTTGCACAATTTAAATGAGAAAAAAAATGTTTTCTAAATTGAAACTAATAATTCTTATCACATTGTGTAATACGATCCCCATGAGAGAGGAGAGGCCCAAGAAGGAAAAAAAACGCCCCATATTATCATTATTTATTATTATACCATCCAAGTCACGTATTTATGTGTTTCCACGCGCGAGAAGGGTGGGCTGAAAGTGCAAAAGAGAAAACGCCTCATAATTGTATATTGCCTATACAATATTATGTCACATTTAATGCGAGCATTTTCTCATTCCTCCCTTCCTTGAATTTTAGTCACTGACTCAAAACATCATGACATCTCTCAAGAAGATCCCACTTTGGAAATCTTTTCTCAAGTGTTCTCAAAATGAAATCTCCGCAAGTGTGTAAAAGTAAAAGAAAAAAACAAACACCCTCATCAAACTTTGATACTGAAATTTTATAGTTATATTCCTCTCAAACACTAAAAATTGAGATTGAACTTCGTAAAACATATAAATCCGATTTATGTGCCTGTTCTGCAGAAATACCATCATGATGTATTTGCCGGGGAAAAAATAAATAAAAACCTGAGATTGATAAACACGATAGAGACATTCAATTGAATCACAAAACATACTTCTTTAAACTTATATATGGGTAAGTCACTTGCCAGAATTGTCTTGTTTCTGCACCATAATTGGACATCGCCAAATGCTTAATTGTAAAATTGTTAAAGTCCACAATGCACCGGACAAATATAGTCGCTCGTCTACTGGTCAATTGTGCTACATAACAAATTTATAGTGTGAACATTCACTTCACACAACATGAGATGCTTTTTCTCACGATAAACACAATTTCCTGATAATGTCGAACATCCCACAAATCCCAATGTTGAGAATTTTTGTCAAAATGTAGGTCACAAACTTTTTCCTACACACACAACTTTTGCAGCAAAAATCCCCCTCACAATAGAATCGTTTTTAGAGTTGGATATTAATAAAAATTCCTTTCAAAGTTACTTGATCGAATAGCAATTTGATAAAATGCACCTTCTTTTCACTCATGCATCTGCCAAACATGCATTTTATTATATGACAAATTGCAGGGTATTGTGTCATCTAACCGAAAACTCAAAAAGTTTCTCTATTAAACAGACAATTTAATTTTAGATAAAACTTCCGCAAAGTCATTTAAACAGATGTCTTTACTTAAGAAAAGTATTTCATAACGTTGGGATCTTCTTCTGTTACCCAGATTATGAAAGAATATTTTCTCTTTTCTTCAAGTTTCTTGAAAAGCAACAAAATGAAAAGTTCTTCCTATTTAGAGAGACATGGATATCAATTTATCTGTCATATCTTTAATTGAAAAACCTAAACTTTGAGTTGAAAAAAATAATCATCCAAGATTTTACAAGCAAAAATAACGAATGCAATCAATGCATCAACATTAGCAACACAAATACTTTTTAGTAATAAAAATGTTTTCATTTAGCTCACAAATGCATCATTCAGGAGATATGATCAATTTGCGAGTTTACACCGTGTCAGAAATTTTTATTGCAGTTTTTATGATGACTAAAGGCATCGAGTCAAATTTCTCTGAATGCTTCTTAGAGTATCACTTCATTTCAGTGAGCCAATGAAAAGTTTCTATACAGTGTTTACTTTGAAAATTTTCTCAATTCGATCCTCTCAAAGAAATCAACACTTAAGCGTATACTTCGGGAGAGAAAACCATAAAGAACTAGACTTTCATGCCGAGAGACAAAGACTCCGATACAAAAAATAGGCCACACCTCTTTTCTTAACAATAACACTAATAATGCAGCAAGACATATCAAAGCTAATCAGAATAGCCAATCAAAGCTAGCTTATCAGAATAAGCTCTGTACACAGAAAAAAAAATATTTCGTAAAAATTTTCGTAAATGTTTGTGTATTCCTATGGGGGAGTTACGAAATGCTCGTGAATCGTATAACCCACAAACAAGTTAGTAAAAGTTTGTACTTTTTTCACAAATATTGTTCGTAACATGATCACTTGACGAGCATTTTTTTTTTGTATTTTTACAAACATTTGTTCGTAAATGTTCGTAAACACACAAAAAATATTCGGAAAATTTTGTTATTTGTTCGTAAATGTTCGTTAAATATTCGTCAGATAAACAAAAATTTACGAACAAAAACAAAGTTTCCGAAAAACAAAAATTACCGAAGACAAAGATTTCGAAGACAAACTGGGAAAAACAAAATGGAAAAAAACGAAGATTCCCGATCCTGTAGAGGAGACCTTACACCTAAAAGAAATGTACCACTCAAGCAAGTCAGGAAATTCTTCAAAAAATAGTGATAGGGAATTTCAAGTTGCAGCAAAAGCGACAATAAAGTGATTCGAGCTTTAGTACTAACAAGTAATTAGATAATTGGAAGTTGCATCCAAAGAACTTCATGACGGTAAGGGGGAAGTGGGAAACCTTTGATATTGGGATCTTTCACCTATGTCTAAGGGGAACTGAGCCATATCATAATGAAATTTAGCTTCTCAATCTGTTTGTGCAGCTAAATTATATTACGATAAGGCTCAATTTTATTTAAAAATAGATGAAAAATGTCAATTTCAAAGGTAGACCCACTTCCCCCTATACACAGGCTACTTACTTCATAAGATATGTGGTATGACCAAGAATATAAGTTGGTGCATTTTTGTTTCCTTTAATTTTGAACTTACCAAACATTTTCTTAAAAATCTATTTGTTATCCGATTTCGACGAAATTTTGCAAAAACCTTGCCTACTATATGTACAACATTTCCACAAATTATGATGAAGAAAATCGTAATACTTTTCCGTATATAAATTATTCCTTGGAAAATTATTGCTTTTCCTTGCCTTTTTACAGCATAGAGCGTCGATCAGCCACCTCTAAACGACGTCTGATCATATGGTCGTCGAAGAAAAGTTTTCTTGTCTCATCATGTAGAACACCGTGAGAGTAGTGCCAAAAAAATTTTTTCCCGTTTGAAACGCCCTAATATACATGAAGTATACAGTTAAGGGAAGAATCACACTGACAGTAAAATGCTCACCGTATTTCGTTAATTTACACATTTTTATTGCAATTCTTACGCAAATTCTCGATTACCGTATTACCTTATCTCATATTCGGTGGCACTTGGTGAAAATAATATAAGAAAATTGAAGAAGTAAAACAAAAATTCAATAAACGGTGAGCAAAAAAAACTATAAGAGAAATTTATCGTATAGTTTTTTTTTGCTCACCGTTTATCGAATTTTTGTTTTATTTCTTCAATTTTCTTATATTATTGTCACCTAGTGCCAATGAGCATGAGATAAGGTAATACGGTAATGGAAAATTTGCGTAAGTATTGAAATGAAAATGCGTAAATTAACGAAATACGCTGAGGCTACGGCGAGCACTTTATTGTCAATACGATTCTGCCCTAAAGAGAAGAACTGAAAAAACTCCTGGTAACGGCCTTAAACACACGAACGGAACATCGTAAAACATTTCATAGACAATGCATCGTGAATTTCCAAACTGTCACAACGCTATAGTCGATTATTGTATCAATTTTCGTATGTACCTAGAATAGGTTTCAAGTTCTTCTGGCCACTTTTTCATATCGTGCAAATCAATAGAAGTTGACGGATCAATGCATGTATTGTATTGACAGATCAATGCAATGTATTCAGGATGAACATTACCACGCAATAGTTAAGACTGTGTAATCGAATTATTTATAAAATACCTCACTTCAAGCACTTATGGTGTAGGGAATTTATTATTTAAATTTATCTATTAATGCAAAATCCTTATACATCCTGTGAGATATCTTCAAATCCTTTAGATTTAGAGCATTTAGTTAAGTTTGCAGTCAATACCCAAGGATGGAATAGGGATATGTTATTCGCTTACCATAAGGACTTATGGGATGAGACAAGTCCCAATTACATTTTATATGTCCTTAATTAATAGAACAATGGGTTTTGACCTTAAATGACCCATCGCTTTTTTAATATGTCAAAAATACTTCACTGAGAAAAAAAGAGGGTACGATTAACTTTTTTTCCTCGTAACTTTAACACTTTCTAAGTGTAAAAATATATCAACATTTTTTAATGTTAATTTTACACCTTTTTAAGGGTAAAATTAACATGATAAAGGGTAATTTTAACACATAATACACCTGAAAAGTGTAATATTTACACCGATTTTGGATCAATACTGCAGGGTAAAATTAACATTTCCGGAATGTTATTTCAACTTTTTCGGATTTCTCAGTGTTTGTTCAAATTTGCTCTTCAAAACCTCTAAATTTATCAATATTTAACTTGAAATTTCAAGATTTTCTTCAAGGAATCTCAAAATAAAATTTATATCAAAATATTTTTAGGGCATTTAATTACAAGGATTCATTCACAAAATCAGAATTATCCATACAATTTGGCGATCATTAACACTGAGAGAAATCCGAAAAAGTTACAATAGCATTCCGGAAATGTTAATTTTACACTGCAGTATTGATCCAAAATCGGTGTAAATATTACCCTTTTAGGTGTATTGGGGGTTAAAGTTACCCTTTTTCAAGTTAATTTTACCCTATAAAAGGTGTAAAATTAACATTAAAAAATGTTGATATATTTTTACACCTAAAAAGTGTTAAAGTTATGAGGAAAAAAAGTTAATCGCACCCTCTTTTTTTCTCAGTGAAAGAAAAAAAAACTGAACTGTTCTTAACAACCCTAAAAAAATGTAACAGGAAAATTGCACACTTTTAAAGTTAAATTTAACGCATTTATAAAGGTTAAATAGATTTTTAAACAAGAAAATAATTTTTGAACTGTTCAAAAACAATATTTGCTAAATTAAAATTATAAAATAATCAACAGTTTACGAACTATTGAGGATCAAAGATAAGTTAAATTCTTATCAAAATTTAGATCAATCGACAATAGGGAAATACGACACCGGGAAAAGACAATCGCGCAATTAGTCAACAATTTTCTGCAAAGACAAATATAGGGCATATGGAAATTGCAAAACAGTTGGGAAATCTGTTAATCTATTAATTGCAAAATTAATCTGTCATTCGAGAAATCAAACATTTCAATTAGAATTTATTTTTAGGGGCTTCACTCAATTAATTTCTTGCGTAACTAAATATTATTCCAGTTCATTTGTCAAACACAACCCCTGAGAACTTGAACTTTCTCATAATGCCACACAGAATGAGTCAAAGACAATTTTAGACTAATTGTGCCCTTCACCGAGGCCACTTTCTCCCACGCCCAAGATATTAAACAACACTATAATAATACTAAGTTGTCTATCCAATCCATTAAGAGTGAATAACAAAAAAGAATTGGATTCTCAGTGATTGACCCCCAAACTATCTGATAATTTTGTCACACAGCAGTATAAACCTATTCACAGTCCACCCATTTGGAGCCATGAAAGCAAATTCATTCTTCTATTATATCCCTACCACCCTCAATGAAAATCACCTTGAACTTTTCCTCTTATTCACATTTGCCCTCAGAACACTATTGTTCTCCCTATGGAGCCAAAAGAGGGTGTCTCCCTGCGGGCGTTTGGGAGTTTTATGTATCGATAAAAAAGACCGACTCCCACTCCGACAGTTGCAATGAGTTACCCAATGTTAACTTCAAGTACTATTTTTTACATGAAAAGAGTAAATATTGATGTAGATAAATATTTATCAAGCATATTTATTCACTCTATAATTATTTTAATTAAATAAATCTCTCAACTTGCAATTAAAAAAAACACAATGTAAAACACAGAGTTTTTAACCAAATTTTACTAAAAACAAAAATAGCAATCTTTTGCTAAACTTTTAGCACTAGAACTCAAATTCATTCGTAAAAAACAAAAACTTTTCAATAGTAAAATTAATAAAGAAATGATCATTTTAGATTAGAATATTCTGGCTTGAGTTACAAGCATACCGACAAACAAAAAATATAAAAACGCAAGAAAGATTAACTCGAATATTTAATCGATTCATTACAGATTTTAAAATCAGTTAAACTTTTTTCTTTAAATATTCAAGATGGCGACTTTTTTAGGTCAAAAAGTCCAATCACAGCGCCATCTGCTCATTTATCGCACATACTACAGTTTTGAATTACGGAATATTCAGCAGTTTAATTACAAATATGCGTTCTAAAGTTATTCTTCTGAATATTAATAAATTGTTAGACTTAGGGTAAGTGTGCCAAATTTCGGCATAGTTGCAAGTAAGCACCGAAGTCCTAAGTTTGAAATACAATATTTTAATAAGGTAAGGGCTCATAATTTTGCCCAGTCTGCTTATAAGCATCGATGATCCAAGTTTGAAGTGCGATATTTTCGATACTAATTGACTTTTTCGTTACTCTCTTTTCAGAAGGGTTGTTTAGAAACTTAGCAAGCTATTTATCATCTTATTTTTACTAAAATTAGTTTTAATACGTTTAAAAATGAATTGATATATAGAGGTGAATTTGTCTCGAATTTTGGACAACTTGGTTATTAATTTGGACAACTTGGCTGTAAATTTGGACAGCTAATCCGCCTCAACAGGATGCCCATTGTTCATCATTTAATGAACCAATCTTACCAAGTCCTCTTCCTGTTCATGTAAGGGAAACGTAGAATTTCACAGAAAGCCCGTAAACTTTTCATATCATTCATTAAAGTGAGTTGACTTCGATATTCCAAATACGTGCGGATTCGCTCATTCCGTGGCCTTTCCGGGAGCCTTTTAAGGCATTTCTGGCTACATCTCGTTCGTAGAGATGATGCTCCTTTGTTTCTCCAGGCATTTGTCCAACCTAGTCCTCACAAGAGCTAAAAGTTTACTAAATTTCGTGAGAAAAACACCTGTCCAAAATAAGGAGTATCACCTCACTGGTAAATGTCTTAAAAAATTTCCCATTTTTCACACGAAAAATCTAATTCACAAGGCAAATCTCACTTCAGGTCAAATCACCATTAACGTGAATCAACACAATTTTCAATGAATATTCAATAATATCACTCAAAAAAGGCGAAGAAACATTGTTAGTACTTCACCACAGCTAAATAAGACTGAAGTAAACACAAAGTTCTGTCATATTTCTCGTAAGCAATTGCTCACACTGAATTTTCAACAAAGCAATTTCAACTCAAATCATATTCAAAATTTAACGTATTTAGTGTTAAAATCTTCCAAAAAAAAAAAACAAATATTTAGATAGAATTCATTATTCATCAAATATTAGAAGAAAAATCCATAATTTTAATCATTTTAGTGTTCAATTTTATCCTCACAGTGTCCAAAATAAGAAACTGGACAAAATTATGAGCCTTTCCCCTATATCTAAAATTTAACGATTTTTGTGTTAATGCATCCTAGAATGAATAAATATTTAAAAGCTAAATAAATTCATGAACTATTCGAAAATTAAATCCATATATAATTCATTTATTTGCTTGGCCGAAATTACACTAAAAGTGGCCTAAATACAAAGCTGGCCGAAATTTAGCACACTTATCCTAAATTTAGTGATAAAAAGCCGGACTTGGCCCACAAAAACTGTTTGAAATACATTTGAAGAGTAGAAAATATGGTTTGCCATGAAATGTCATGAGAATTCTTCTTCAAATCTGTATTCATTTTAGCGGCGTTGATGGTGCAATTAGTAAAGCAGTAGGGCTCTTAGACGGTGAAATCCCTGACTCGACTGTTACAATTGTGCGTTCGAGTCCCGCTCGGTACGAATGATTGAAGCGTTTGTATGGAAATTTTCACAAAATATTTTTAACAGAATATAACAAATTTTTGAACTGAACAATGTGCAAAACGGCAGGAGCCCTACATACTTTTTTTTCACTAAGGAGTCCATCTAAAAGATGATTGCCCCGACCTACATATTACCCCTTACAATATTTCTTTTTACAAATACTTGATATAATTTTTGTAATTTTATTAAAAACTCAGAAAATTTATTTGAAAACTTTTATGAAAATTGTAAAATAAAAAAAAATTAAAAATAAATATGAAAATTCCCAGAATTTCATGAAAGTTTCTCGAGCATTATAATTTTAATAAAAAACAAATCAAGATTCTTTTGGATATCATTTCAAGAAGTGCCCAAAAAGCATAAATTATTTAAATTCGTCTGTGAAGAAAAGCACTTTTCACCTCATGAAAAACAACACTTACTTCTTTAATTTTACTTCTCTTCCACGTACTGAAGAATTTTTCATTCAAGGAAATTATTTAATAGCTTTTATCAAATAAATTAACAAATATTAAACGATTATTCCGTATAAAAAGTTTCTACATAATTAAATATTAGGGGAAGCACAAAATAAAGTTTTATCCCAAATTTCCCTTTTAGACAAAATTATTTAATTACTTTCTTGGAAATTTGCGTGTGCAAATAGGGATGTAATGTATTTAAACATCACTGTTCTCCCTTTTCAGTATGACTTTCATCATCACCCATCCCCAAATTCTCCTCAACAGAGAATTATCTGCTGATGATGGTGCTGAAAGAGAATAGTATAATATAAAGGTAGAATGGGACTCACATGCAAAATTGTCGGTTGCTGGATGTGATGGCCATTGACAAAGGTCAGTGCGTCAGGATGAAGCGGTGTGACGGTGCAGACACCTTCATGGAGGGAAATGAGGCAGTGACGCGGCTGAATTGGGGGACCAAAGAGTTGGAGGGTGTTGGTGTTGGCAGATCCCACTTCCACCGGTTCACTGCCCAACTTAATTCGTCTCCCGCCATCTCCACTGTGCGTCACCTCTACCAGCATCGGTCCTTCGCGTTCTGCTGACATGTTGTTGCTGCCATTTGACACACCAAGTGGTTTCTTCTTGCGTCGCCGCGGCTGTGAATCCGCCGGCCGTCGACGCACATGAAACATTATGGATCCTTCACCAGCAGCCCCAAAATATTTGTCATTATGGACAATTATTTTGTTTTGTGAGCATTTTAAGGGGGGAACAGAAAATACGAAGAAAAAAAACTCATTAATTCACCATGTCCCTGACGAATTTTTACAGCACACAATAACGCTCGACATTAAACTATGTACATATGTACAGGGTGCGCTATAATGTTCCTTGAAAATTATTTGTTAATGCACCAAAGAGTGCAATTCCAATGAATTTCAAAAAAGTCACTCTTCTTTAGAGGAAAGCGTTTGTACCTTCGGACATCTCAAGCTTCGAACAAATCATTTTTCCAATATGTTTTAAATGAATTTTTCCGATTATAACATTATATTTTAATGGCTAGGTCAAATCTATTAGAAAACACGGAAAAAATTAACTTGTCCGAAGCTTGAGTCGTCCGAAGGTAACGCACAGTTTCCCCCGTACACAGAAAAAAATATTTCATAAAATTGTTCGTAAATCTTTATGAATTCCTATTGGGAACTTCCGAAATGCTTGTAAATCGTATATCCTATAAACAAATTCGTAAAAGTTTATACTTTTTCACAAACATTGTTCGTAACATTGTCACTTGACGAGCATTTTTTATACTTCTACAAACATTTGTTCGTGAATGTTCGTAAACGCATAAAACATTTTCGTAAAATTTTTTGAATTGTTCGTTTTATTTTTTGTGTGTCTGTCAACAACATGTGTTCTCAATGGCTAAGGCTTGAAAGTACTCAAATTTTCGCTAATGAGAAAAGTCTAGATGGGCAACAAGTTTACAAACAGAAAAAAAAAATTTAAAAAGATTGGTCCTTTACGCGGGTAATTACTTAACCCATTCATTACCCTTTGCAGCCGACGCAGTAGGATTAGAAATTTCAAGACCTTTCTAAAAAATCCAAATTTAACCAAATCGGTTGAAAAATAGATCCTCTAAAGTAGTACAAAGTTTTTTTATATAAAAATTCAATATGGTGATTTTTTTAGGTCGTAGGAATGTTTGATCAAAACGTTCGCCTAGACCACCTACAAAACATATCCAAAATTTAAAAAAATCGTAGGAGCCATTTTCGAAATGAACCAAAAAACATGTTTTCGGCGGTGAAGAAGGGGGGAGGGAGTTGTGGAAGGGAAAAGCAAAAAATGCCTATAGATAATGTTTTCTTATTGGGGATCACCAAAGACCGGAACTTGATATCTTCTACCGTTTAAGCTCCAAAACGGTGCCTAGTTGAAAAAAAAGTCAATTAAATAGTGCTCTCTCTATGAGTTCGAGCAGTAAAAAAAACTCTCTTGAACGGTTTAGCAATGACCTTGAAAATTTATACAATGTCGAATTTTCGGAGAAAGCGTCGAAAATGTTAAAAGGAATAACAATTTTATTATAGTTGTTTTGTTTTATAAAGGCGATTAAATATTTAAAAAAAAAACTTACAGAAAATTACCAAAATTTTAAGATTTATTATAAGAAAATAAAACCGTAAAGTAAAATATTCCAGACGTTTTTTTTTTAATTTTGGATTTCGGGATTTGGACTTTCAGAATTTTGCTTTTCGAGACTTTAGTGTTCAGGATTTTGCCATTCGAAATTTTGGCTTTTTGGGATTATATCCCATTTGAGATTTTGACTACTCAAGATTTTGGTTGTCGGACTTTTGGCGTTCGGAATTTTTGGCTTCTCAGATTTTTGGCGTTTGGGATATTGCCTTTCGAAATTTTGGCATCCCATAGGGGCACAGGCATCACCTTAGGGATCAGCCTTCAATTTGGGAGAACAGGCTGAAATTCTACACATTGATTAGGTGTAGTGAAATGTACGAGAATTAGCGACATCAGCACGACCGGCAAAAGTATAAAACTGGACTTTGGGCGATTTGAGTACTTTTCAAGATATAAATTGGATAAAAAAAATTGAAGTAGGGGAAGGTTTTGCACCTTCGTAACGTTGCAGGTTCGTAAATGTTGATTTTTTTCCAAGTTACTAAATAAATATCATCCATGGTCATATATTCTTATAGCTAATCCCACATCTCACATTTCCGGACAACCTTGGGAGTCTAGGCCTTTTTTCCTGGGTTCTAGAAGCAAAAATAAAAAATGGGCCTAAAATCGTAATTCCGATGTGTATTATTTTATGCATTTTTTACGCTTCAAAAGTCTTTTCGAAGAAAAACAAAATTCCAAGTTATAGAAGGTTTATCAGGGTTAATATTTACCGTGAAAAACTTTCGCTAGAAGGGGGTGGAATTGTGGGCGAGGAAAAGTTCACAAAGATTGCCTTCAGTGCAGGTTCGTAAAAATATCAGTCAAAATAATTGACTACCAACTCTGTGAATTCCAGACTGTTTTGGGACACACTGTGCACGACGCTCTGGATATTTTGACCCATCCAGAGATTCCACTGAACAAATTGACAAGAAAATTGTAATATTACAACGATTACAACATTTTTCAAGAAAATCTCGAAGAAAAACACGCACTTCCACAGCAAAGTTGGACTTCATCAGATGTTTTTGTTTCGCTTCTGTCAAATCGAACATTAAGCCTAAATCTGCTAAATCTAGGTGTGATTCTTTCATTGTCCATACGGTGCGTTTTAAGCATTTTTCATACAATTTGCTTTGTTTTCAAGCGGAATTTTCCTCATTTAACTTTAAATTAATCACTGGTAATTCTAAGAATCACTGATGTTCAAAAAATGTTCTGTAAGACAGATTCGAAGTATTAGAGAAATTACGAGGATTACAATAGGTGTGATTGCTTCTTTCTGATTTGTGCAGTGATGAAACTAGACTGTTTAAGGTAGATGTGATTCTTTTGTTGCCACTTCGATGTATTTCGAGTATTTTTCATAAAATTTTCCTTGTTTTAAAGTGAAACTTTCCACATTTCATTTTAAATTGATGGCTGGTCATTCTTGAAATTAGTTGTGTCCGAAATATGTTCTGTAAGACTGTTTGGAGGTGTCAGAGAAAATCCGAGGATTACAATAGGTGTGATTATAAGAGAATCACACCTAACCGAGCTCTGAACTGACTGTCAGAATGCAGGGAAAACATGGTTTTCCGATTGCAAAAAACATGTTTTAGAAAAATAGCTTAAAATTGATCTTTTAATGCGTGATACTTTCTACAAACAGTGAAAAGAAGTGATGAAAGTTCCATCTAAGTAGTGATGCCCAAATTTTTGTTCCCGGTGTAACGTTTCCGGGGAAAATGAGGCCTACAGAGGTTGGAAGTTGGAAGAAATGGTACGAAGCATTCCGGTACCGGATACATTCGTAAAAAATGCTACTACATTTTCATTTTCCTGTAGAGGAAAATCCAAGGACTTCCAGGAATTTTGTGAGGCAGAATTATGAACCCAATAAGTGAGAGATTTTTTTGACATAGTGATATAATTGATTCGGTTTGTGTGGCATTCAGTAAAAAATCTTAAATCTTGGATTCCTTTTTTAGTACAAAGGTTCAAAACCTTCACCTAATAGGAGTCCGAATAAGTCAAATGAGGAAAATATTAAGCACATAAAATGTCTTTCAGTAATCAAAGTGTGTACAAATATTAAAAATTTACACATAAACGTAAGGATGCAGTAGAATCTCGCTAATTCTATTCTTTGAAAATCGGGCTAGTTTTCAATTCAGTATTTGAAAAGAATTTTATTGTCAGTTTTCAAGTGTATTTATGATTGTGAAATGATGCAAATAAGCTCAAATTTGCTGTGATTTTTTCCTAGTTACGTTCTAATTTTTCATTATTGAGGGTTTTCACAGAATTTACAGTAATTGTGAATGTGTAAAATTAATATATGTATGTATAGCATAGATGAACAAAAAATCGTTGCATTTCAAATAGTTTCACGCCCGAATATCCCTTTTTCGGGTGACATTTCGAAACCAAATGCCCGAAATTGAAAGTTTACTGTAGTTTGGACTGATCTTTAACCACCAAATTTTTCGAGTTGAGTGTTCTCTAGGATCAGCCCGTGTGTATCAGAATGAAACTCTGGGTTTTCAGGTTCGAAACTGACCAGATTCAGTTTTTTTTTCAGATGTTATATCGGTTTTTAAATCGAAAAATTATGTTAATTCATTAATCAAATCACGAAAGTCTGGAAAATCAAATATGCTTGGTACAAAAATGTATTCAGTACGGCCATTAATGTGTAAGGTCCCGTCTTAATTATTTATTGTTTTTCCTCAGTATTTGTGAGATATTTTGATTTTATAGATTGATGATTTTGGTATTATTGTGGCTTGAGGTAGAGGGACTCACCTAAAGTAATAGGGATAAATTATTAACTATAATATCCCTCCAAGTTGCCGCTGGCCGAATTGCTATGCACTGTTTGTATGGGTTTAAACTTCAATATTTTTAGTAATAAATTCACTAGGGTTAGTATTGTTATTTCACTAGATTTAATTCACTGATTTTTAGTATATTTAATTTAATAGAAAAATCACTTTATTTTAATTGTTGCCGATGTGCTCACCATTACAGTCCGAATTCAACTAACTTGACTTGCAATTTCTCATTGACACATCTGGCACATCCGGCAATGGCTTCGCGCCATTATTGCAGTTATGGCACCACAAGTGGCGCCATCCAACACCTCCCCCCTTTAAGGAATGAGGCGACGTGCCCTCATCCTTTCTGTGTAGGACCCAGGAGCAGGACGTCCGGGACGAAGACGTTGCGCTATGGGCGATGAAGACGGTCTAATTGGTGCGTCCGGTGTTTTCGGTTCCTCTGGTTCCTGTGTTGGCGTGGTATTACGAGGACTTTCAGGAAATCCAAGGAATTCTGGTTCCGACGTATCCAAACCTAAACCATCAGGAGTGTCGCTAACGACAATTGGTGTTGGTTTCCACGACGTTGTAGCAATCGGAGTAGAGTTGTTCGATCCTGTTGAGGAATCCTTAGGAACATCCGCAGAGTTGGGACTCTGGCGAGGAGTTGGGTGTGTTGGTGCATCACTGGGTGCGAAGAACAGTGGAAGTGAATCTGTAGTCTTCTCTGAATTCGCTGAACGGCCTCTAAGCTGGTTAATGTGTGAGCGGATAATGATTCCATCTGATAAACGCACATTATAGCTGACTGAGCCTCGACGTTCAATCACTGTTCCTGGAGCCCATGTGAACTTTCCACCTTGGAAGAACTTCTTTGCATAGACTTCCTCCCCCCTCTGGAATGAGCGTTTCTTTGCACCGTGTTTGCGATTATACTGCTCTTCCATTTTCTTGTTTCGTTGAGGGTCCTGCGGATCACGAAATTTGAGCAAATCAAAAATCGTCCTAACTTTTCTCGAGAACAAAACCTCCGAAGGAGATTTTCCATCAGGTGAATTTTCATTTGGAGTAGTTCTGTAGTTTGCCAGGAACCTTTGAAGACCAACATCCAAAGAAATTGTCCTCCCTTGCTTCTCCAGCGACCTCTTGAATGAATCCACAAGCCTCTCGCATTGCCCATTGCTGTATGGACAGTAAGGATTGGTCTTAAGATGCTTGATGCCGTTCATCCGACAAAATTCCTCGAACTCGTCACTTACAAACTGCGTCCCATTGTCACTAACAATTGTTTCCGGAAGACCATTTCGTGCGAAAGTCTCTCTGAGCTTTTGAATTGTTTGTGTGGTTGTTGATGACGGAGTTCGGAAAATTTCAGGCCATTTGGAGTACGCATCGATGATTAGCAAGAAGGTTTCACCTCGATATTTGGCATAATCCAAATGAATTCGCTCCCAGGGATGTGTAGCTAGCGGCCATGATGCTAATTCTGCTTTCACAGGAGTCTTTGCGGCAGAGGCGCAGTCTGTACAGCTCTTGACTTTCTGCTCAATTTCGCTATCAATACCCGGCCAGAAAACGTATCCTCGAGCTATGGACTTCATTCTGGACATACCAGGGTGTGCATCATGCAGTTGAGTGATGATTTTCTTGCGAAATTGCTCTGGAACAACGATTGTCTCCCTGTAAAACACGCAGTCATGGATAAGCGAGAGAGCATTCCTGATCTTGAAATACTTCGCTACTTCCTTGGAACGAATTGACTTCAGTGATGTCGGCCATCCGCCCTTGATGTAGTTCACAACATCCTGTAAACTCTCCGAAGATTGTGTTGCGCGCTTGATCATGCTGAAATTCACAGGTAGTCTAGAAGAAGCTTCCTCAACGATAAGACGATCTTGAGTCTCCTCTAGTTGAATTTCTGCAATCACGACTTCTTCTAAGGGTGGTCGACTTGCACTGATCAATCTCGACAGCACATCCGCATGCCCGAAGCTGTCGGTTGAGATAAATTTTATCTCAAAATCGTAACTTTGTAAAATCAGCGACCATCTTTGAAGGCGGTTAGCTGTGTGTACCGGAATCCCTTTCTTGCTTCCGAAAATCGACACAAGTGGTTTGTGATCGGTCAGCAAAGTAAATCTCCTCCCATAAATAAAGCGATGAAACTTTTTGAGAGCGTAAACGATTCCAAGCCCTTCCTTTTCTATTTGACTATAGCGCTGTTCGGTTTCCGTCAGGCGTCTGGACGCATGGTAAAAAGCCTTCTGTGTCCCGTCAGGATGCTGGTGATAGGCTACAGACCCTATAGCGTATGAAGAGGCATCTGAGGCAACCACAATGGGGAGATTTGGATCGTAGTGGGTCAGCAAAAGGTCTGAGGTGATAATTTCCTTGAACTTTTTGAATGCAGCTTCACATTCAGCTGTCCACTTCCACGGAACACCCTTCTTGAGTAAGCGATCCAATGGAGTTCTAATCTCACTCATTGATCGGATGAATCGTCCCCAAAACTGCACTGCTCCGAGAAAACTGCGAAGTTCACTCACATTGGATGGAGCGGGCATTTTGCAAATTGCTTCAGTTTTATCGGGATCCGGATGTAGGCCTTTCTCATCTGCAACGACACCAAGAAATTTTATTTCACGCGAAAAAAATCGGCACTTCTCCAATTTAACACGGAAATTGTAGTCCTCTAGGCGTTTGAAGACTTCTTTGAGCACGGCAAAATGCTCTTTGGTGTCACTGCTGGCCACGCAGATATCATCAAAATAGGAAATTACCCCAGGAATGCCTTGAAGCATTCTTTCTACGATTTCTTGGAATATTCCGGGGGCACTCCGGATACCAGGGGGCAACCTATTGAACCGAAATAGACCACGATGAGTATGTATTGTCAATAATTGACTCGATTCCTCATCCATGGGGATCTGCAAGTACGCATCTGATAGGTCAATGTGACTGAAGACACGTTTATTGGCAAACTGGCTAAATAGACTGTCGGGGTCTGGGATCGGATGATTGTTCATCTCAACCGATTCATTTAGGCCAGTTGAATAATCTCCACATATTCTTATGCGGCCATTGGGCTTCCTAGCAACGACTATGGGCGCTGCCCACGACGAATATTCAGTGGGTGTGATGATTCCCGAAGCTTGCAGGCGTTGAAGCTCATCGTCGATCGTAGCCATTAGGTGGAATGCCACAGGACGTTTTGGACGAAAAACGGGGCTGACATGAGGCTTGAGGTGAATGGATGCAGTGGCTTTCGTGCACTGACCCATTTCGGTACCAAACACCACAGGAAAAGTAGATTGTAGCTCCTTAATCGCAGAGGTAGTATCGATTTCCTGCTGGACAGAGTTGCAATAGGAACTCGGAGCATAATCCCACAATCCCAGTGCCTCAATCCATTCAATGCCGAATAGATTCCCTGAAGTCTTCTCGGATACGAGACATCGTCCCCTAACCTCATTTTCTCCAAGCCGAATAGAACACTCAAATTCTCCTAACATTTCGATATAGTGAGATTGGGCATCCCTGACTTTCAAAGAAATAGGTGTGAGAGAGGGTTGTTTGAGCTTTCTCCAGGTGTCAGCTGAGATAATGGACACGTCGGCTGCACAATCGAGTTGAAATTCAATTGTGTGCCCATTGATTCTCGGGGATAGGTATTTCCTTCCAGGACTTCTGGGTGAAAATACAGCGTTTGTGCGAGCCTGATTGGACTGTTTTTTCTTCTTCGCGAAATACTTTTTGCCCGTGGATTTCTTTTTGTCTGAATCTTGAGGAAAAGAGGGACAATATCCGTTTTTATGCCCGACCTTGCCACACTCAGAACACTTAGAATTCACGTAGGAGCAATCTTTCACGAAATGCATGGAGCCACAAAGGTAACACGGACGTGGGGGTTTGTCTTTCTTGGGCGCAAAATCCTTTTTCTTTAAGACACTAACACTAGCTACGGGAGTATCAAGGCGGGAATCACTTTTCACATTGATAAGGCGACGAGCCTCCTCTACCATAAAATTGAGAGTGATTTTATCCGCGGGTTCCGTCTCGAGTTTTGTCAACAATTGCTCCCGGACTAGAACATACTTTTCACTTTGCAGGCTATTGACAAAAATCAATGCTTTAAAATGATCTGCAGTACATTCCGCTAATTTAAATGCCTCACAGTGACGATTAACCACTCCAGCATGGGTTGTGAGATCATCAGTGTCTTTGAGAATAAGCTGAAGACACTTTCGACGTGTACAAAATAAAGACTCACCCTTTCCGAAGAGCTTTATTAAATTTGCAACATTTTCATCGAAGCTCAGATTGGCTGGCTCACGTGGCAGCAAATTGCTGGCATATCGCTCATAAGACGATGCATCCAGACGTCTAAGAAGCAGCCTCACTCTTGCAGCATCATCCAAATTCTTGCCATCGAGCAAAAATGTGCTCTTGTAGCGCTGATACCACATGTCGAAAGTGAGGTTTTGTTCAGGGGCATATGAAAAAGGGGAAATGCCTCTGGACAAAGCATCCACAGAAACCTCACTCGATTGCTGCAACGGGACTACCACTTTTTGCTCGGATTTGAGATCTTTGACCTCTTTCAGCAGAGCAGCCACAGCTTCTAGAAGCGTCTCGGTGACCTTGCTTTCACCTTCAGCCATCCCGTCTGCCAAGTATTGTGGCTTGAGGTAGAGGGACTCACCTAAAGTAATAGGGATAAATTATTAACTATAATATCCCTCCAAGTTGCCAAGTATTGTGGCTTGAGGTAGAGGGACTCACCTAAAGTAATAGGGATAAATTATTAACTATAATATCCCTCCAAGTTGCCGCTGGCCGAATTGCTATGCACTGTTTGTATGGGTTTAAACTTCAATATTTTTAGTAATAAATTCACTAGGGTTAGTATTGTTATTTCACTAGATTTAATTCACTGATTTTTAGTATATTTAATTTAATAGAAAAATCACTTTATTTTAATTGTTGCCGATGTGCTCACCATTACAGTCCGAATTCAACTAACTTGACTTGCAATTTCTCATTGACACATCTGGCACATCCGGCAATGGCTTCGCGCCATTATTGCAGTTATGGCACCACAAGTGGCGCCATCCAACAGGTATCAATTTTTTTATGGATGTTTTTAGTTTTTAAAGGCTTTTCAACATAGGATACTGGTCAAAGTAGGCCTAAAGGCGTAAGACCTTGGTAAGGGGGGCTTAATGGGCTATATTTATGCTTAAAGTGTTGTACTTCAGTCGATGCAATATTCACTGCTATTGATCAAAAAAAAAAGTTCAAAGAGCATAAAAGAAGCACCCCTTTAACAGGTGACACTCCTGGAGAATATTTCGAAACGAGTGAGCTTCTCGATACGATTAACACCATAATAAAGACGTAATATAGTTTATTCCTTAAGCCATTTCATTCAGAGGATAAATTATTGCGCACCCTGTTGAAAATACTTTAACATTTTATTACTGTAACTTTTTATGTACTGAATTCAACCCTCATACTCTCACTTGTTCATTTTCTCATGTCACTATCAAGGGTGAGGTCACATGTAAAGCACATACAGTGGAAGTGGGCTCATTAAAATGTTCTAATATAGGTATAACTGGAAAGAAAAGCTCTCTCTGTACACTCTGTATTAAGACAATGTTTTATCTACGCAAAATTCTCTTTAACATTTTCCACATCAATTTCTTTTGCAAAAAAAAAAACACAAACACACAGAATTGCATTAACATTGAGGCGGCATTTGAAAGCATAAAAGAAAAACGATGTGAAAGAAGAAATATTCTCACAATATTTACGTAAAAACCACAAATAAATTTAATGGAATTTTCTTCTTCTCTTCTTTCTGCATAGTTAATTCTACAAACAGTTTATTAAAATCAAGACCACACAGAATGGGAAAATCACCAGGAAAAGCACACACAAATCAAGCGAAAATAGATGGAAAAAAAGGGGAAGATAGCCAAAAAAAATTATGAAAATTGAATGAAATAATCTAATTTAGCAATCATTTTTATCATCACGCTGACAATTATATTGGTGGGTGAAAATTTACTTCTTGATTTATAGAACATATAATTGAGCAATATCATTCCAATTCTCGGTATTTCTTCATTAAAATTTCAGCTATGACGTCACATTTTGTACCGCAAGAATTTTATGAAATAAATAATAATAGTAAAAGAGTTAGAGCACTTTTCGGGTGTTATGCCACTGTACACCAAAAATCACTTTTCATCAATATTTATTTAATCTGTCCTCTCTCAAAACTATTTTTACAGATTTTTTTTTTCTCTATTATTCTGTTCTTTCAATATCTCTCCGCCCTTCCACCGTATCACCGAGCAACTGTCGCCGACGCCAAAAATGTAGATTCAAAGGTAGAAATTTCAAGTTGGAAATACTTGTGAGAAAATGCTTCTTGTTGGACAGGAAAATTTCAATAATAATTTTTCCTAGCCTATTTCCCCCAAAAAGCTCTCACGGAATCTCTCTCACATAACCCAATGTCGCTCCTCTCTTCGCATCCAATTCCTTCAATAATGTACAGATATTACAAATACATTGAAAAAAACGGCCAAAATATATCATCAAATATATATAGCATTACTCTTATCGATTATTGTCTCTCTAATGAACGTACAAACATAAGAAAGGAACGACTGAACCACATTTCGATATGATAATATTTTATCTATATTAAAGCTCATGTAAAGCTCACTTATGTATTATTAAAGTTCTCTCTCTCAATTTCCCACTCTCTTTCTCTCTCTCAATTTCATATTCTCTCTAAAGCGGTATCGCCCTATTTATCATATAGATATGCATTTAATATATTCCATCATTGTTTCCCTACTGATTACACTCGATAGACCGACAATCAATTTTATCAATTCCCCCACAACTCCTTCCCCCAAACACTGTAAAATCAACTACATTTCCCTTTCCAAAATGACCAACGCTGTTTTCCACATTCCTTGACACTTTTCACCCCCCTGCCTATCCTCCCAAACCCCACCGCAAAAAAACATCCCCCACTGGAAAATATACCGCTTTTATCTAAATAAAAGGCAACACCACACAAGAATATACACATAAAACGTTTGGAATTTGTGGTAAAGTCGTGAGCTTTTAAAGTATCATCCAGATATTTCTTTTCTCCATCACAAATATCCTCTTTCTCTCTCTCTCTCCTTCATTGTCATTAAAGTACTTCCAGACTTTTTTTCACTTCCAAGTTATTTGGTCAAAAAAGAAAAAAAAAACAAAAATACTTCAAGACACTGAGCCAAAATATTAGGGTAAAATGCAATTATTGCAAGACACATCCATTTATTGGAAGATTTAATTAATCGTGGGAGGAAATATTTAAAAATTTAAGCACATATAGGGGGGTAATACCAAAATTTGAGCACAACTTTTACATCAAAGGATTTTTTTTTGGTTGACTTTTTCCAAAGAAAAGTCGTAAAGATGTACAAAAAACTTCGGTCTTCAAAATTGCATGATAATACTAATTTAAAAACTCATTTTACTGTATAAACCAATTAAACCAGGGGTGTGCAAGAACCGTTTGACACCGAATAAATTTCAAACTCAGTTTATTGAGGTAACGTTTTGACTACTGACGTACAAGTTTCATTTGACGTTTGTTCGGTTTCAAACGGTTCTTGCACCCCTCTGAAATAAACCATCATTTTATAGAATGATTACGAAGCTTTTCCTTCACTGAGAAAAAAAGAGGGTGCGATTAACTTTTTTTCCTCAAAATTTTAACACTTTTCAGGTGTAAAAAATATATCAACATTTTTTAATGTTAATTTTACACCTTTTTAAGGGTAAAATTAATACGAAAAAGTGTAACTTTAACCCCCAATACACCTAAAAAGGGTAATATTTACACCGATTTTGGATCAATACTGCAGTGTAAAATTAACATTTCCAGAATGTTGTTTTAACTTTTTCGGATTTCTCTCAGTGTTATTATATTTAATAAAATTCCCTATCAAAGGCAAAAGAAATTATGATAAAACTCTGTCTTTATTTTCAACATATCCGAATTTAAAGTTGCAAAAAAATACTTCTACAATTTACCATACGTTCTTATACACAAAAGACTGAATTGTTTCTTGTAGAACTTTCAGTTTGTCCTGATGAAGAATTAAATCGGTTCTATAAAATCGGAAATATTCGACAATAAGACCTAATGTAGGGATGGTACAAAAAAAAATAAACACCAAAAATTATTTTCCAAGTTTAAGCCGCAAAAACAATCAAAAATGAAAAGTATTTTCGTCAATTTTATCAACACTAATAAGAAAGATCGAAAAGTTTAAAATTTTATTGTGTACTAGGCATTACGTATTGCAGAACGCAAGTCATTTCAGGAACTGAGCAATTGTTTTTGTTTTTCTTTACGTAGGGGAGACTGGGGCAAAAAGTCACAAAACGGATATTTTATTTTTTACAAGCTACCAGAGCACCTCCAAAATTTCTATTTAGCACAGTTTTATAGGAAATTTACCGCTCTATAACTCTGTTAAAGCTATTTTCTTCTATTTTGTAAGGAAATATATTTATCGAGCCATTTTCTAAAAGGTAAATTTGTGATCATTCTCAAAAAATGCTGGGGCAAATAGTATCAGGCATAAGATACTATCACATTTTGATTCGCTTTATTACGGGATTCCGTAAATTCAAGTAAAATACCTGGATTACATATTTTCATAGGAAATTTTAATCTTCTACACCTTTGTAAAACACCGTTTTCTCTATCTGAGCGAGAAAAGCGCATTTTAAGCTATTTTGCAAAAAACACACAAAAGACTGCAAATCGTTTGACAAATTCAAACAACAAACACCGACACATAGAATTGACGTTTCTTTTTACCGTGGGACATCAGAAATTGTTTCGGTTTTTGGTACTTTTTGCTCCATAGCTTTTGTTACTTTTTACCCCAAGTGATAGTTTTTAATAAAAGGATTTCTGGAGAAAAGAATCTTTGTAAAATTCTAGAATAGATAGTGGATTCGTATTCAAAGAATATGCAGATAATTTGGAAAATATTCACCAGTGCTTCAAATTTCATATAAGTAGCTAATAATTGATATCTTCTGCGCGGAAAACATTTCAAAAATAGGGCTAAAAATATCGATATTTTTTGTTTTCTAAATTCCTTGTTCAAATTCTAAAAAAAACTTACGACATTGAAGAAGACTTCTGGCGGGTATCTATGGAAAAAAATTTAAGCCGCAATCTTACTTATCTTGGAAGATATTGAATTTTAAAATTTTCGATTTGTGACTTTTTGCCCCAGTCTCCCCTATGTTTTGCAGGCTCAGTAATGCAATAATGTCCAACGCACAATAAATTTTGTTTTATTAATATGTTTTTGATGTTTTTATGAGAGTGAGTGAGATCTAGATCTAGTCATCTCGCTCATTCTCATGAGAAATTTTGAAAACATGTTTACAAATAAAAGTTATTGTGCGCTGATCATTATACTAAAAACATGTTTACAAAATCAAAGTTATAGTGAGTGGGATATTATGCCCAACGCACAATAACTTTTCTTTAAAAACATGTTTTCAAAATTGCCTATAAGAGTGAGCGAAATGACTAGATCAAGATTTCATTCACTTTTATTGAAATGTCAAAAACATGTTTACAAAAAAAAAAGTTATTGTGCGCTGGGTATTAGGCATAATGCTCAGAGCTCAATAACTTTTTTTGTGAACCTGTTTCTGACTTTTTTCTAAGAGCGAAAGAGATCTAACTCTAGTCAGCTCACTTACTCTAATAAGTAGTTCCGAAAACATGTTTACAAAACAAGTCACTGTAAGCTGGACATAATGCACAATGCATAATAACGATTATTTTCATAAAATGTTTTTAAGATTTTATTGAGTGTAGATGAAATGTAGATCTAGTCAACTCTTTCACTCCCATAAGAAATTTTGAAAACATGTTTACCACACAAAAATAATTGTGCGTTATGCATAATGACCATAGCACAATAACTTCTGTTTTAGATCTAGATCTAAAATAGATCTACATTTAGATCTTTGGATCTAAATGTAAACATGTGTTTCGTATTCCAATTAGAGTGAAATAAATATAGAACTAGTCATTTCGCTCACTTTTATAAGCAATTTCGGAAAGTGTTTGCAAATTTCAAATAACGAGTTTGTCCATTTAAAAATTTTCAAATCATAAGTTTGACGACCAAGCGAGCACAGTTAGCATGAAGACATGAACGTTCGAAAGGAGAGCACTTTCCCCTAGTGGTGACGGTAAAATAATTAATGAAAATGATAATTTGACGTAAAAAACATAAAATTCTTACATTTTATTTCTTATTTTAAAAACTGTTGTTATATTTTTAAAAAATTTCGATTTAAAAAAATTATAAATTCTACCAGAATTAAAAAAGAAAATCTTCAAATAACACGCTAAAAACAATTGTAAATGAACGTGGCACCACACTGTCATGAAATTGTTATTTAAGACGATATTTATTTTTTAATTTTTTATAAACCACGTTACCATTTTTTAATTAGGTAAAATACGAAATTACAAAATATACAATATTCTAAAAATAATTTCGTGGCGAAAAAAAATTAATTTCATTTGGAATTATATCCCGTCATAGAAATTTTCTGCCGTTTTGCTCCGGAAGTTAGTCAGAAACGCTAAGCCGGCAGTGATCGCAAGAATATCTTTTTGACATAAACCACTCTTCGCATAAATCTGTATAGAAGAATTCTTGTTCAAAAGCAATTTATTATTTAAAAAAATTGAACTGAAAATGAAAAAAATGTGATTCAGAAAAATTACCTTTGAAAAGAATTGGAATAAAACGATCGATAAAATAAAAAAAAAATATATTAAATACAACAAAAAAATTAAGTAAAAAAAATAATTATCAGATAGCATAACGAATACTAAGTAAAATAATGTTTTCATCCTAGACTGTGTTTTCAATCTTAAAATGTATTTATTTTTCATTAAGGGACACCGGAGCAAAATTTGTCAAAACGAAAATTTCAATATTCACTATTTTCTAAAATAAAAGAGACTGAGGCTTGAAATTTTTATTATAGATAGCCTTTATGAACCTTCTTACGGCGTTATCACACTTGCACATTAAAATTTTAATGTGATTCACATTAATTGTCGCTTGTGAGCGTCCAAATATATTATTTGTGTCTTTGAGTCACTTAATATTTGGAGTTTTTCTATTTATTGATAAAGAAGTGGACTTGGCCTGCAAAAATAAGTTTAAATTTACCTAAAGCATAAATATTTTTCACATTAAAAATTTAAAGAGCAAATCGCATTAATTTTTCGCATTAATGCTATTAATCAATTTAAATCAAATTTTGCGGGCCAAGTCTACCTTTTTATCAACAAATAGATCAAATTTTGAATATAAAATGATTCAAACACACAAAATACACATTTGGACTCTCACAAGCGACAATTAATGTGAATCATATTAAAATTGTAATGTGCAAGAGTGTGATAACAGTTAAACTTACAAAATTTCAAGGGATTCGAGGAAGGATTATGTAAAATAAAAAATAATGAAATTTAGAGCCCTATTTTTGTAATATTTGACTTACAGAAAATATCAATAATGATTAGCTCAATTTAAGCACATTTATCGTTAAGATAGAGAAAAATTATCTCCGACAAAGTTGTAGAGGAATAAATTTCCTTTAAAAATATGTCTATTTGATATTTTTAATGTTTGCGAGAGTAAAACGTCACAAATTATTCGAAGACTGACAAAATTTGTGCACCAGCAATTTTGAGAATCTCCACAAAATCGACTAATAGAAAATGATTCGAAAATCACATTTCTTTCGAGATAGAGGAAAATAGTATTCTGCAATGTTGTAGAGAAGTAAATTTCCTATAAGAATATGCTCATTATAAAACGTTTAAATTTTCTCAGAGCTCGTGGAAGAATTAAATATGCGTATTGCCCCAGTCTCCCCTACATTTTAAATTTAGGAAAATTAACTTTTCAGATGAACTCGTAATAAAAAGACATTAATATTTTATAAATAAAATAAACTTATAAAACATCATTCCATACAAAACCTTTGAGAATACCGTAAAAGTGATGTAGTAAAATTTAAAAATGTTAATGAAATTATTATTATTTTTTTTAGAAACAAACTACTTCATATAAATTTTCGGAGATTTTATGTCCCATTCCTTAGGTTTACAAATTAACTCTTTCGCGTCTTTAGGGTCATATATGACCCGGGGAAAAAAGTCTCTTTTTGGCTATTTACATTAATTGAAATCTAACTGGAGTCTTGAGAAAATGAGCCAAGAATCTTACATCATTCTATTATGATGTCGTGCACGAACAGATAGATTTCAATTAATGTAAATACCCAAAAAAAACTTTTTTCCCCGAGTCATGACATTACCCTAAAGACGCGAAAGAGTTAAGACCTAAGGAAAAGAATAAATATCCTCGAAACGTGATATAAAGCTTATGTGCTGGACAGGCCTACGGCTTAATCCGAGAGACGGCTTAACGGAATTATAATCAAAATAATGATTAGACTGATTTCCCATCAGTTTCCCACTAATCCGTCTCTCGACTTAACCTGTAATGCCGACTTCAGACTGGAGGTTTAGCTCAGTTCCCTGAGATCTCAAAAATCTAAATAACAAGGAATTTTATTGATTTTTCAAAAAATAAGGGATCATTTGCCCTTAATGTCCAATCCTTAACAACACTGAGAGAAATCCGAAAAAGTTAAAATAGCATTCCGGAAATATTAATTTTACCCTGCATTATTGATCCAAAATCGGTGTAAATATTACACTTTTTAGGTGTATTGGGGGTTAAAGTTACCCTTTTTCATGTTAATTTTACCCTTAAAAAGGTGTAAAATTAACATTAAAAAATGTTGATATATTTTTACACCAAAAAAGTTTTAAGGTTATGAGGAAAAAAAGTGTATAATGTTCTAGATATTAACATTTAATGCGAAGTAAAGAATTATTTATTTGAATACATTTTATCAATTGCCAACAGTGCCCAAAATAGCTTACATTCCAAAATAACCATGTTAATAAATCATTTGTCACGAGTGAACTTTTCATTTTTCTATTTTAAATTTTAGGTTTATTTATTTAAGGGATATTACACAGAGGTTAAAAGCTCTCTAGCTCCTTGAGTATAGTATTTGCAGCTTTTCAGACTTTCCAAGAAAGTAACTTAATTTCATTTTTAAAATAAATCCTTTGATGTAAATTGGACTAAAATGGGTTGCACAAGACAAAGGGATACATTGCAGGTATCAAAAATGTAAGTTTTTTTTTAATTGTTTCTTCTTCCACAAAAATAAAAGAACCATTGAGGGAGTGTTTTGAAATTAAGGGATGGTGGTAAGTATACGTTTAATGAACACTGTTACTTTTTTTTTGGAGAATTTAAAAAAAAAGCACATTAACTTTCAAGGCTCAAGACAAAAATCATTTTTCCTTCAATTACACTGTTCTTTGACTCTTTTCTTTTTTTTCTCTCTATTGAAACATTTATATCAATCTACTCACGGCGAATCCCCCAATCCATCATATTTCTTTCTTATACTTTTTCTTTCCTTCTCAGTCTACAAACAGGCTAAGGTAACTTTGAAATCATAAGAACCGTATCTTGAACACTGCCTTATAAACTTTCTCTCACACCCCCGCAGATCTTTTTTTTTCTTCTTTTCTTTTCTGCTGTTGAACTTCAGAGGGGGGGGGGTGAAAAACGAAAGAAAAGTTTAAACGGGAAAATTGTTTTCTAACATTTATTCATTTTCCATGTAGCCCCGTTGGAGGGATAAATGTGAATTGTCTATCTGAATTATTTTTTTTTTAAGTAAAACAAGAAAATAATAAGCTTCAAATTAGCTGAGAAAATTGTGAAAGTAGCTAGAATTCCGTCAATTTCCAAGAAATTAGACGACAAATTGGAGAAAAAAAACACTGAAAAACTGTACCAAGAATTGTTAACTGTGACAACTTAACAATTATTTGTCTTCTCTCCTCAATTCTGGTCATTCTATCAAACAATAAAACTCTGCAATTGTCGATTTTGTACGTTTCTGCACTCATGGTAGAACATTTTTCTTCTCTCCGTTTTTTTTTTACTTTTTCTTCTTTTTAACAACTCTAAACCTCTTTCATGTGATTTAATGTGAGAAGAAAAAAAAGATTGTATTATATTGTATTGCAAAAAAGAAAGATTTCGAATGAAAAAAAAATCACGCACACACACAATATCAATCTTATTAAATTTAATTTAATTCTTTTCTTCCGCTCAATACAGCGTCTATCGCGAAAAATTGGATGACACGGTTAAATGTTGCTTGGTAGAAAACGCAAAAAGAATTCATTTAACAAAAAAAAATAAGAGAAAATTGCGATATTTTTAACGTAAAAAAAAGTAGAAGAGAGATTTAATTTATAGTAAATGCGTGTTCACTGCGTTAGAGTAGACACAAGATAGACACAATTCGATATCGTTCGGCATGACTTTGATTAGGTGATGTTCCCACTGAGAGATGTGTCACTCTTACTGCCCAAGTTATACTTCATGCAATACCCAATTCTCCTCTAAAAATCGACACAAAAACCTGAGAGAGAGAGAAAGAGAGACTTATTCCCCTTTTATATATATATATATTCCTTTACCATCTGCCTCTCTCACTATATCGATGTCAGTGAAAATGTGTGTCAGAGGATTTTAGTCCATCTGACATTTCCACAGCGCACCACGAGCTTCGACATCACGAGAGAATTTCCATCCACGAGACTAGCTTTTCTCTCCCCCATAGACCGTACAATGTAACAATACAAATTATGTATATAGGAAAGTTTTCCGAGAGATCACGAGAGAAAGGAACAGACAATGCAAGAGCTTTTGAGAGAGGAGCAAAAAGCTCTGTGTGTTCTTATCTTGGAAAATTCGTTCAGTAAAAGCTCTTTCAGACTGAGACTCTTCTTCTTAAGGACATCAACCATAAATATACAGCAAATAAATTGGTAGTTTGATAAGATAAACTCATTGAGAATCTCACCAAAAACCAATTGATTTTGCTATAAAATTATTTGAAAAGACACAATCGTTGGTGATTCTAAAATCTCTCAAAGTTTTGATAGATATCATGATAAATTTTTACGAATATAGCGTATCACTATACGGAACACCCTTCTCACAATAGTGTATCGAGAGAAAATCAAGTGATAAGCAAAGATAAGCTTAGCTTATCGTAGCTATAAGATTCTTTACAGGCGACATTGAAGATCTTGCAACTCGGGGTTCTTGCAACTCGAATTACTTGAAAATTCGACTGTGAATTGAATTTTTGGGGTAAAGCGAGTTACAGGAACCCGATGTGTAATCACTCTCAGTTCCCCTGTGAAAAATCACTGGTTATTTTCTATTAGGTGTGATTCCTTCATAATCACACCTATTGTGATACTCCGATTTTGTGAAAGTGCTCCGATCGAGCTGAAATTCACAGGGTATATGTTTTGAACATACGACGATTTCTAGGCTATTAGTTTTTTGAAAAACCGGTTCTAAACCGGTTTAAAACCGGTTTTTCTAGGTTTTCTCGAAATTGGCCTATGCAATTTGAACCATTTTATGTTCATGTTGTAGCGCTACTAGAGTAGATCAATTTAAAGAAAATGGTGATTGCTCCAAGATTTCTCGAGATATTTAAAAAAAATTCGTGGGTCGTGAAATTTCTCGCAGATTTTCGCAAGTCGCGAGAAATTTCGCGGATTTTCGCGGGCCGCGAAATTTTTCACGGCTTTTCAGAAGCCGCGAAATTTTTCGCGGATTCTCGCGGGTCGCTAATTTTTTTGCGAATTTACGCGGGACGCAAAATTTTTCGCAGATTTTCGCGTATTTTCGCGGGTCGCGAAATTTTTCGCGAATTTTCAGGGGCCGTGAAATTTTTCGCGAATTTTCAGGGGCCGTGAAATTTTTCGCGAATTTTTGCAGGTCGCGAAGTTTTTCGCGGATTTTCGTGGGCCGCCAAATTTTTCGCAGATTTTCGTTTTGAAGTAAAATTTTGCACATATCAAGCCTAAAAGAGGCTCTAAACGGATGTAAAGTTTGAGGCCTCTATCTCTCATATTTTCCGAGAAAATCGACTTTAAAGATTTTCAGACACTTATGCATTTCTCATCCAATTTTTTTTTCATTTTCAAGTGAAATTTTGCACATATCAAGCCTGAAAGAGGTTCTAAATGGTTTAAAAGTTTGAGCCCTCTATCCCTCATAGTTTCCGAGATAATCTACTTTAAAGTTTTCAGACACTTTCATGCATTTCTCATCCAATTTTCCTTATTAATAACGATAATATGTTACATACAGTTTAAGAATTATTAAACGAAATTTGCAATATTTATGTATAAATATCGTTCGAGTTTGCCACAATCCAAATTTGCAATGAAGGAATCGCACCTGTATAAGCTGATCTAGGCTTATCACTGGTTTTTTGGTTTGAATACAGAAGGTCAACAAAAGAAAAAGAAAGTTTTTTTTTAATCAGTGAATAAACATTGGAGATAGAATCGGGTCAATTTCGTTATAGTTAGGGTCAGGGGAACATTGAGATGAAGTAAAGACGGATGCGACCTAGGGTAGAGTCAGCCCTTTTTGCCATGTAAGCACTTTTTCGCCACCTAATATAAAACAACTAATTTAAGGCATTTAAGAATAAGTAGCATTTCAACATTCATAATATGTTGTGTTCCAATATCCCAATACGTTAATAATTACAGAAAAGTTGTAGCATTTGAAGAGACGCCTTCATTTGACGCCTTCTTGCTAAGGTCAGGGAGCTCGGATTCATTAGATTTCTTATTTGAAAGCTCTTAGGCCCAGCTATAACACACTAAAATTTGAGATCGATTTATGCCATAGACGCTAAATCATTGAGAAAAAATTAGCGTTTGTACTCCGGACAGGACACCCACAAAAATCGATTTTTGGCGCGCAGAATATTCGTGATCTGTGAGTGACAAAAAGTGTAGATCCAAAATTTGAGCCCGATCTGACGAGGTGGGATTTCACCTCAGACAGCAAAAATTGAGATTGTAAACATAAGAATCACAGGTGATATAGGCCTTTCTCGATATTGTAATTAGAGGAATCCCCTTAAAGGGTTAAACATATTAAAATACAAAATTTTAACTATATTTTTTGAAATTTTCATTCAAAAATTTCAAAAATTCAGCCGTTATAACCTGATTTTTGGAGACTGCTTTTGAAGAAAAAAAAACTTACTTATCGGTGAACATGATTACTCAGAGTTATGCCAAAAGTAAAATATTTTCTGTTAACTTTGAACTGTGGATTCTTGATGGAAAATTAAATTTGGATTTTTGGGATATTATTATACAAAATAACCGATTTAAATCGATTTTAATCGGTTCATAATCGATAACTAATTTTTATCGAAAACTGAAGTGAAGTGTACTTTGGGAAATATTTTAAGTGATTTATAAATTCGTTCAAATCGGTTGGGAACTGGTAATGAATCTGTTATGAACCGCTTTTGTCCGAAAATTAGTTCTATTACTCTTAGAACTATTTTGGGAGATCTTTGAGTGATTTATGAATCATTTCAAATCGGTTGAGGACCGGTAAATAAATTGACACGATCAACACAATAGCATCTAAATCATGGGTTCGCGGTTCGCGCCTTTCGAGCAATTTGCAAAGCCTAGAACGCTTTGCCATCCCTTTTAAATGAAGTTTTAGAGCTGCCTAGGTGATTTTCCGAAATCAAAAATTAACAACTTAATATATTTCTTATTTCGAAATACTGGTAAAAATAAAAGGATCAAATTGATCCACATTTGATCCTTCTGCAAAGGAATTAACATGTTCTATTATTATGATAAATCCTTTTCAAAAGGATCAAATTTGGAACTATTTGATCTTTTTATTTTTACCAATGTAAGAAAGGTTTTGGAGTCCATTACAAACTTAACTCCTGTTAGTCTGCTATATATCAGTAATTTGTATACCAATATTTTAATTGAAATATGTATATATAGGGTAAGCCTGCCAGATTCAGGCATAGTGACAAAGTCCCAAATTTGAAATGTAATATTTTTAAAACAAATTTAATATTTTTCTTATTTACTGTTACTTGCTTTTTTCTTGCTTAAATTGAATACTTTTTGTTACTTGGAGTGTTGCTTTCAATCTCATAGAAAGTTTATCGTTTTTATATACTGTAAAATCATTATTAATACATTTTAAAATTAATTAAAATGTAGACATAGCTTTGGTGACCTATTTCGGCCACCTTCATTCTCATAGTTCCTTTCCCTTCGGAAATTCTTTCAATGTCTTTCTCAAATCATCTCCTTTATCGCAGCTACGTTATTTGTTATTCTTTTGCATTGTATAATCCCTATACTAAATACTGAATGAAATACTAAATTAATACTAAAAAGTCATGGAAATTCGATGAACAAAAAAGGTGGCCGGTATTGCAAGCTGGTCGAAATTTGGCACACTTATCCTAATGACCAACATACAATAACTTTAGTTTTTTAAACATATTTTTGACATTTCAGTGAAAATAAAACTAAACTAAATTTAGTCACTCTCTGTAGGTTATTTTAAAATCATGTTGACAAAACAAAAGTTATTGTACTTTGGGCATAATTTTCATGTATTTTTTGTTATGCTCTTCTAATATCAACAAAATAGGGTTTATGTGGTTTGAAATTTTTTTTTCGTATAGGTTAAGTGTGCCAAATTTCGGCATAGTTGCATCCAAGCGCCAAAATCTCAAGTATGAAATGGTTTTCTTTTTAATACAATTGATTTTTTTGTTACTTTTTCTTAAGGAATGTTACTTGGAACTTTGTAGACAGTTTATTGTCTTTATTTTCTCTAAAATCATTCTTAATACATTTTAAAATCAATGAAAATTTAGACATAACTTTGGTGGCTTATTTCGGCCACCTTCATTCTCTTAGTTCCGTGCGCTTCAGGAATTCTTTCAATGTCTTTTTCACGTCATGTCGTTTGTCAAATCGACATTTTTTTTGTTATTTTTTTGCACTGTATAATCTCTAGAATATGCAAAACCTAAAAATTCATGGAAATTCGAAGAACAAAGAAGTGGCCGGAATTGCAAGCTGGACGAAATTTTGTACAATTACCCTATTTACTTTATCAATAATTATTAATGTATTTTGAGTTTGTATAGAATATGTATGTATGTATACAATAAGGGATTAATTAATCTTTAAAATAATCCTAAAATGATAATTACAAATTAGAAATGGAATAATCCAAACATATTTTTTATATTGCGAATTTTTTTCATCAAAATTTTTGAAGAGAAAAAACTGTTTAATCGTAAAATGAATTAAAACATTCTCCCAATTTTAAAATATATAATGTCTCAATAATATGTATCAAGAGCATCAAGAAAACAGAATACGAATTGTTGATGTTTTTAACTTGTCATAAATTTTTTAAAAATTCAAGAGTAAAATGTTGAAGGTAATTTTCGGGAATGCCAAATTATTTAGGATAAAATTTTAAAGCTCTAAAATATTAAAATATTTTTATAATATTTTTTTTAACAATAGGAACATTATAGAAAGCACAAATTAAAAAATAAATAAATAAATATACTGCTTACCTCTGGATGTTGGATGATTCATAAGGATAGACAGTGGACACTCATCGTCATCCAAGATGTACTCTGTACCATCACTGTTAACTTGCACCAGGCAATAGTGCAGTGGATCCGCCTTATCCAGTCCATACTTTGCCAGCATTTCCCGGACAACAGCTTGCGCACAATCTCTGATTGACAACAAGAGAGTCTTGTAGGGAACATCCCGACACAGACTCTCACCATAGATCTTCAGTGTTCCTCCTGTGTCCGGTCCACCATCTTTCGACCGAAACTGCTGCAATTTCTTCTCCAGCTTCTGCTGACGTCGTCGACGCATCACGGCTTCTGGGTTGGAAATGGACCTCGTGAAGGACGTCTCCGGCAATTCCGTGTACAATTTCTCTGCCACATGATTCTCAGCATTGGCTGTATTTGTACTCTGCATCTTCTGCAATTTCTCTTTCTTCTTCTTCTGCTCCTTCTGTTCACGCTTTGACAATTTCCTCTTGAAATTTGTGTCGCCACTCTCAAGTGTCTGCAAATAAGACTTGATTGAAAATTCGTTACGTTTTGAAATACAAATATCAATGTATGTCAGTGTGACAGGAAATAATTGTCAATGTCAAAATGACAGTACTCTAAAAATATTTTAATAATCGGAAAATATTTCCAAATAACCCAATAATTTTAATTCGAAAGCGTTAATGTTTGAAAAGAACTTCAGTGTCATTTTGACAACTGCTAACTGACAATGTCAAAATGTCAGTGTACATCAATTTTTCGAAATCGCTTTATAATATTAATCCGAAAACACTACCAATTATCATAATAATTTTAGTTCGAAAACGGAGCTTTGAAAAAGAACGTCAGTGTTACATGACGATAACTGTCACTGTCAAAATGACAGTACTGTAAAGTCATATTAATCGGAAAATATTTCCAAATAACACAATAATTTTAATTCGAAATCGGTAATGGTTGATAAAAGAACTTCAGTGTCATTTTGACAACTGCTAACTGACAATGTCAAAATGTCAGTGTACATCAATTTTTCGAAATCGCTTTATAATATTAATCCGAAAACACTACCAATTATCATAATAATTTTAGTTCGAAAACGGAGCTTTGAAAAAGAACGTCACTGTTACATGACGATAACTGTCACTGTCAAAATGACAGTACTGTAAAGTCATATTAATCGGAAAATATTTCCAAATAACACAATAATTTTAATTCGAAATCGGTAATGGTTGATAAAAGAACTTCAGTGTCATTTTGACAACTGCTAACTGTCAATGTCAAAATGTCAGTGTACATCAATTCTTCGAAATCGCATTATTATTATTAATCGAAAAAGCTTCCAATTAACAAAATAATTTTATTTCTGAAACGGAACTTAGAAAAAAGAACGTCAGTGTCACATGACGATAACTGTCAATGGCACAATGACAGTTATATGTAACTTTGAAATCGACATTCTTTCCTAATCAGTATTTACTACAAATTATGAAATCAAGAATTTCATTTGCAAAATTCTTCAGGTGTCAAATGAAAAGCCAATACCGAGAAATAATAGCTGTCGATGTCAATAGATGTCATTTTTGTTATTCTCCATTTTAATTAATCAATAGCTTATAAATCAGAAGGATCAATGCAATGTCATTTAGAAGAGTGCTAACTGTCTATGAAAATGAATTTTAATTTTATTGCATTAATATTAGATTGTAATTCCGAAGAAATCTCTGTGCAATTAACTCATATCATATAAAGCTCATTTAATTTTTAACGTTGACATTAAATTACTTTTTGTCATCCATGAAATTGTATTTTCCCTAAGATTTGTTCTTGTAGAAAATTAAGAAAAACCCAAAAATAGATTTAGAATAAAGTCTTACATTTGTCTTCTGGTCTGTGTCCCTCAGCAGAAATCTTCCTTCGCGATCATCAAAATTCCAATTCAGCTGCACCAGCAATGGCTTTTCGTCTCCATTCAACTTCCTCTCTTCATGATTTGAATGCACTTCGTATAAGGCATAGTTGGGCAGTGACAGCATTCGCATATCCGGACGGAATTTCTCAATTAGCGTGGCAATGACATCCTGAACTGTGGCATCAGATGCCACACGAATGCACTTTGTGGCTACTTTTTGGCCAGCATCTTGGAAGTAGAATCTCATAACACCGTGAAATTGAAGATTCTGCGGCAAGAAATTTATACATAAAGGATTTATTGGATATTTCCTAAATATTGTATTAATTCTCTGATTTTTATTATCTTCAAGACGGTAGTACTTAGTTACATGAATAAGCTCCGCCCACATTTATTATTTATTCATGATTTACATGAATTAGAAACACTTTATTACTTTCCACAAAATTTGAAATTCTTAATTTCTGTTCGTAGTACAAAATATCTTCACCAGTTCAATTTGAAAAATTACATAAAATATTGTTCATTAAAAAATTAAGCCACGCCCTCCCGCCGAAAACTTATGCAAAACAAATGAAGTTAGATATAGAAGCTCTGAAACTTAGAAAATTATCAGACATACAGTAGAGTCCCGCTATAGGCCATCGCTTTATAGTCCACAAATTTATCGACCGTTGATTTCAAAACACTGATTTTAAGTTAGGTTATGTTTTTTTAGTACGCGACATGCAATTTTTTTCATAATCATTTTAATATTTTTGACAAACTTTATTGAGTATTTGTGATAATTGTGATCCATAATGAAGAGAGCGAGGACAAGTACCACAATCGCAAAGAAAGTGGAAGTCGTCGAGCAATTTCAATACTAAAAGTCGTTGGTAATTTTAAAAAATGACATGAACTATAGTGCGGCCAAAGTGTCAAATCTGGAACCAAATATGGACTATAGCGAGACTCTACTGTATCAAGATTTTTCCAGTGTCCTGCACCACTTTAACAATTCAAAAACAACCGAATTACAAAAGAGACAGACTAAATTGCATGTTTCTTAATTTTACGCTTTTAATAGGCGTGGCTTATATTTCTTTTTGTCTTTAATAAACGCAAAATCAAAGAAAAAATTCCTACTGCTAATAACTGTTTGATTATTCAAAATCTGCACTGTTCGACTGCTTTCAATTATAAGCCGACATCAAACAAATCATTTTTTTATTAATCCCAAAAAAATACCTTTAGTTATGAATCGAATTATTCCACTGTTCCTACTATTTTCGAATAACAATCAACTGTTTCAATCGGATTAAATGTGCTTTATTAATTTTGTGCAATAATGAACTTCGATATAATTCAATCTGATTTAGAAATATTGTCCTCAATACAGTTCTTTTTAATTTAAACATTTAAGGGGCGTGGTCTATTATTTTTATTAAAGAAAAATATTTGCAGTGTTTTTCATTATTACGCTGTTTCCAACATTTAACCTCTTCCAATGAATTATTTAAAAAAGAATTAACCCTCTAACGTCCAATTTTTAAATATGCAAAAAATGTAGTGTGATGATTTTTTCTACACTAATTACGGTTCAATAAACTCAATAATACCATCCGTTCTTCATTTTCTCTTTTAATTTAAGCGAAAAATGCAAAAATATAAAAAAAAATCAAAGTTTTTGCTTCTAAGGCTGCTATTCTGCCATCTTTATAATTTTGTAAGATTTTGTGGAATTTGGAATTCTTGTTAGAGTTAATCCAAGGTTGAGCAATTCTGCCGCCAAGAAATTTTATAGCAAAAATCGAACAAGATATAAAAAAAATTGGAGACTTGTCGTGCAGCATCATCTGCGGAATTATTTGACACTGTGTGTTTACAGTTGTTTGTTATTTTTCACGAAAAAAGCATTAAAATATCTTTAAATGTAATTATATTCAATTCAACCTTGACAAAACTCTCATTTACAAAATTTAAAAGAACCTCTAAAGTTTTCTTGGATCGTACAAGAAAATGTATGGAACTGTCAAAGAATTTTTGGATGAATTGAAAAATTCTTGGATATAAAATATGGTAATTTGAAAATTTTGTTGGAGACTTTATAATAAGGTCTAAAATATTTGGAGAGTACTAATATTTCAAAAATTTATATTTTTTCTGTGAGAATACCAATTTTCTTGGAACTTGCTCAGTCACAAAATTATAAAGATTGCAGAATAGCAGCCTAAAATTCACATTTTTACTTTTTTCAAATGTTTTAAATAAAATACACAAAGTAGAATGATATATCTTTCAGTATAAAATAAATTTATTTTAGTCAGATTACTTTAAACCGGTATTTTTCTTGATTTTTGAAATGAGATTTTTCCACAAAAAAAAATTCCTACTTTTCTCTGACCTGTCAAACAAAACTTTGGATAGCAATTAAATGAAGAGTCAAAATGAGTTTAAACCTTGAATGGATGTCATCAAGAGTATTACCGAGGATACTATAGCAATTCTGAATAAACAAAACCTTTATTGTCGCTGTAAATGCGATTTTTGTAATGCTACCTTGCAGTAACTCTTAACCGTTAGAGGGTTAAAAGTAAAGAAATTATTTTTTTTTCTTTTTAAGAGGCGTGACCTATTTATTGATGAGCCTACGGCTTTGAAATATTTCAGAGCTATAATTAGAATGATTACGTTTTTGTTTTATTCAAACAATGTTACAACATTCCTCTATAAAACGTATTTCATATGACAAATTTATATCAAGGTATTTTGCTCGTCAAAAACAATTTTTCATATTAAGGCTATAATTCTTGTGAGCTACATGTATTCAATTAGAACAATATTCGAGTAGAATATTTGATTTAGGGTAAATTAAGCTAATTCAAAACTTGCTCCAAATGGAAATTTTTCTCTACTCCAAATAGAAACGTCATTTTTTTCATGAAAAATATAGTACTAAATTATTATATTTATATGTTTTCTATACCACAGTTTCATTATTTAGTTAATTTTGCTCCAAATAAAGTGAAAATCCATTCATATTCACAAATTTTAATTTGTTAATTTCTCATAAAAATTAAAAGTGTACCTAATCACCATCGAATTTTTCAGCGATCGACCATGTTTTCCAATAAAAAGCACAATGCTAAATAAATAACCAACGCAAAGACAGCGGTGGACGCTAAAAACTACACGGGATCTCAGTTAAATGAAACTGTACTTCGAAAGCATTGTTGATGAATAAATTTATCTATCTATCTATCTATCTACCAATAAGGGGACTGTTGTTTATTCGTTTTTTTTTAATATTTATGTCATATTTCTGGCTAATTTTAGTTAAATTCAGTGCTAATCTTTATTATTAACGGTACGTGAAGTTGTCAAATGAAATAATTACCTATTTTGTGAACAAAAAGGTTTTTTCTGAGGTGTCTGCAAATGCTTCAATAGAAAACCCCGGAAATATGATTTTTTTGGAGAGATTTTCTTATCTTTTTAAATGGGAAAGGAGAAAAGACCAGGAATAAGAACAAATCCTGCACTCAGAAGCAACTCAACAAGGTTTTGGAAGCCTTTCGTCGCGGTTTCACTTACACTGTTTGTCTCCAATTAGAAACTTTCCCTTGTCTCCATTTGGATTAATTTGTTTCCAATAGAAGCATTTTGCACTCACATATTTTACTTGTATTTAAGAAGTTTTCAAATTATATCTAAAGAATTTTCACTAAACAGTAACATTCTAGAAGAGTCAAGGAGCAAATTTATGTAATTCACTTCAGAAAAAAATTGAACTTAAAGTGTTGAATCTTCTGTCAAAGTTAAATCGTCTGGAAATGGTTTTGAATTAGGACAGTTACCCTAGAGTCTGATAAGAGTTTACTCTCAATATGGGATTGTTGAAAATCTACCCGGGTTAACTCAGGGTAACCTCTGAAATGTCTGTCCCAGTTATCTTCCACAAGGTCCCCCAGTTCCTTAATAAATAGATAGATAGATTTATTGTCATCAATGCTCTGCGATACATAAATAATTAAAATTGCAAATATTTTTCTGCGGCCACCGCCGTCTAAGCGTTGGTTACCAACCTACTCCAGAGTGAAAACGGTGGAAAACTCCTTCTCAGGTTGTATATGCCATACATCCATAGGATGATCATAATTACTTTACAATTTTAATTTATTGAGTTAATATACCGTTGGAATGCTGCTTTTATATGCAAAACTTGCAGAACGCATTGAGAGAAGAAAAAAAAATAAATTTTTTTTTTCTGGCTAGCTCGTAGGAGCTGTCAGCCATTTGGGCAATCGCCCGCGTGTGACGAATAGTAATAATAATAATAATAAAAAAAAATAATAATGAAAAAATGTTTGATGTCAAGCGACTTTGTTAGCTAGAGCTAATACTACTTTTAACTAACAAGTATGAGAAGATAAAAAAAAAAGTAGGCAACCTTAAAAACAGCCGCGAATAGATGGGTACTTAGGATGACACACCGCATCAACACTGCCCACCAAGAAATGAATTTAAATAGCAACTGGATTTCTTTTTTAAATAGAAGAGTGTCAATATTCTACCTTCTCCCTATAATCGTAATTCGTAACATTATTTCTGAGAAATTTTATTTATATTTTTATTTATTAAAATCTACTGTTGAAGAAGAGTATTGAAGTCGAACATAGTGCAAGTGCACTTGCAAAGCTTTATAGTATCTAGACCAGGTGCGAGCAAGAACCGTTTGAAACCAAATAAACATCAAAATAGTGTTCAGGTAGCGTTTTGACCATTGACGTACAAAAACATCATTTGACGTTTGTTCGATTTCAAACGGTTCTTGCGCACATCTGATCTAGACACTACAGAAATTTATGTCCATATTTGGCATTATTGATGAAATTTTGGCACTTTTAGCAGAGTTTCCTACACAATCGTAAAAAATTTGCTTCAATAATAACAATAATGGACTTAAATATCTATAATGTTTAGAAGCCATGAGATACGACATTATTTTAAATATAGAAAATAAAACACGAAAACCGATTTATTGCATTTGTATTTGTAACAAAACTTACGTCATCTGGTGGCGAGAGTTCAAACAGATCCAGCCGATTTGCATTCCATTGCCGAATGACGGAATGCAGGGCTTCACGGTCCATCAAACGTTTCTCATTAGCACTCATTTTCATTGGAGGATTCCTCTTCAACGGCTGCGACAATGATTATCTGCGAATGAAATGAAAGAGATAAAGTATTAATTATCACATAATAACATAATTGTTGAAAATCACATGGGTGGAATGCGAAAGAAGTTGCCAGTCTATAAAACGATTTGTATCAAAGATAAATTTGCATCTGTTGCAAATTTCTTTCTCTCTCTCCGGCATCTTTTTTTTTTAATTCAAATACGATTTATTCATTGTTTCACCGCAGTTTCTTTCCCTCTATTTAATGTCTCTCTGTAGAGAGAAAAAAAATACTATGCTTCTTGAATTTCTCCTGTTTAGCGTGAAAAAATGTGCTGCAGCACTTACAAGAAGTGTCTTAAAGAGACAAAGAACAATAATCCACCGGCAAAATGTTGGTGTAATATCGTATACGAAAAAAAACCACAAAAATTTTTCACATTTCTCTTCTATAATTCTCATATAGAAATACTGCAATTACCAGGGAAGGTCATTGCCATAATCACAAACTATGCGGGATTTATTTTAAACTTCCTAATGTGCAGAAAAGTAAGCAGAAAACATACCCAACACAAATCAAAAACATGCCACCAAAGAGACAAAGATCTCTCACGAAAAGTGTCTCAAGAGCAGCAAATCACAAAAGCAGAATATTTATTCCTCTGGCACGGCATTTGTGCTGAACTTATCCTATCCACCTGTTTCTTTCAATCCCTTCCTGACTATACTCGAGGTACCATAGTAGCAGTCAATTGAGTGAAATTTTCTCCGCAATGCCAAACGTAGTAAAAAGACGTGATGGAGACGATGGATATTAAAATTATACGAACACACCTTTCCGGTCACCATTATAACGGCGTGTCAGAGTACTATTTTATTGCAAATTTTACACTGCAGGAGAAAAGTTTAGAGCCCCTATGGAGTAATTATGTAAATATTAAGAACAAAAGGACATTTCATTTATAAATCGACCGCTTAGAATAAGAAGCGAATAACTCGCAGTAGGGTAAATGTCCTAATTCAAAACCATTTCCAAACGCTTTAACTTTGACAGGAGATTCAACACATTAAGCTCAATTTTTTCTGAAGATAATTACATAAATTTGCTCCTTGACTCTTCTAAAATGTTACTGTTTAGTAAAAATTCTTTAGATATAATTTGAAAACTTCTTAAATACAAGAAAAATACGCGAGCGTAAAATGCTTCTATTGGAAACAAATTAATCCAAATGGAGACAAGGGAAAGTTTCTAATTGGAGACAAACAGTGTAAGTGAAACCGCGACGAAAGGCTTCCAAAACCTTGTTGAGTTGCTTCTGAGTGCAGGATTTGTTCTTATTCCTCGTCTTTTCTCCTTTCCCATTTAAAAAGATAAGAAAATCTCTCCAAAAAAAATCATATTTCCGGGGTTTCCTATTGAAGCATTTGCAGACACCTCAGAAAAAACCTTTTTGTTTACAAAATAGGTAATTATTTCATTTGAAAACTTCACGTACCGTTAACAATAAAGATTAGCACTTAATTTAACTAAAATTAGCCAGAAATATGACATAAATGTTAAACAAAATGAATAAACAACTGTCACTTTATTGTGTTTTTCATTGGAAAACATGGTCGATCAATGAAAAATTCGATGGTGAAAAGGTACACTTTTAATTTTAATGAGAAATTAACAAATTAAAATTTATGAATATGAGTGGATTTTCGCATTATTTGGAGCAAAATTAACTAAATAATGAAACTGTGGTATAGAAAACATATAAATATAATAAATTTAGTACTGTATTTATCGTGAAAACTATGACATTTCCATTTGGCGTAGCGAAAAATTTCCATTTGGAGCAGGTTTTGAATTAGCTTAATTTACCCTAGGCAAATTTTACAGGAGGGCGATTTGAAGCTGAGATTTTACATCCAGAGTATAGGATTTTTGAGATTTAAAATCTCTATAACTTTGAAAATAATTATCTTTCAAGTATAACATTCACAGGGAAAGTAGAGGGTATAAAGACTTTTTAAGCGAAGCGAATAAAACGATTTTTGTAAAAAATCGAGTTGTTCGACTTATATTCTGAGTGGGCGAAATAAGAAAAACATGCTCACGAGTTTCAGTGAATTGCAAAACATATTTTCACAGCGTCATTTGTTATGTCGACCAGTTCACAACCGATATCAACTGATTTATGAATCACTCAAGTAATAATAATAATAATAATAATAAATAGAGAATACAAATGATAAAAATTAATAACAAAGCGTTCCATGCTTTGTGAAATGCTCGAAATCAAAGGTACATCCGCATGCTTAGAATTGATTTTCACTTCATAATTACTTATCAGTTCATAAACCAGTTCATGAGCGATGGCAACCGTTTCAGACTTGTTAAAAATTGAAAGACCTTTCCAACAAACCCAAGTATCACCCTATTTGCTTGAGAGGCACACTCTCTGGAATCGTTCAAATCTTTGACTTTGAAAAATTTGTATCAGGACGCAAAGCATGAGCACTTTCCCCTACAGTAAAGTTAGAATCTCTCAAATCTGAATTTTGCAAATTCGAACGACCGACGCAAAATATCAAATGTGAGGTTATGTCAAAAAAAATATCGTGTGTAGATGATTGAAAATCATATACCCGTGCTGCTTCCAGAATATTTCCATACATTATGCTCGAATAAAAACCAATAAGACTTGTGACAATTTACTTTCACATAATCTCCGTTAGTTTTGAAAATATCATTCGAATTTGGGAAGTGAGAAATGTCAAAAATACCCCCCAAGCGTTCGAATTTGGAAGACTTTACTGGACATAACCTACTAAAATGCAGCTATCATTTAAATTCCTTAAAATCAACACTAGATATTATTATTATTTATTTAAATCTCAAAAATATGATTATTATGCCCAGCGCACAATAACTTTTGTTTGTAAACATGTTTTCAAAATTTCCCATGAGAAGGAGTAAGATGACTAGATCTAGATCTCACTCACTCTCATTGAAATGTTTACAAAAAAAAGTTATTGTGCGTTGGGTATTATTCATCCTGCAATTGCTGAAACTCAATACGAAAAAGAAAACAGAACAAAAAAATTAGATACTAAAAATTAAATGAAAAGACGGTACGGTACGGTTTCAGTACATTGTCACTCAACACGAACTCCCTGTACTTTTTATCCATGGACCGATCTTATGCGCTATACTTTGTGACAAAAGTTTAATATTTTAATATTTCAATTTTTACTAACCAAGTAGCTAATTTACTGCCCTCGAAATGTTAATTATAGTTAAATCTGTCTCAAGTAAATTTGAAGCCATTTTTTGTGCCTAAACTTATACAATTTACTGTAGAATAAAAAGCTTAAAATAGAGATACAAAGAATTGTCCAGAGCAACTCTATTTCAACTACAAATATGATCATGATGAGAGATTTTATATGTGACGAGAGATATTGCAAAAAAAAAAACTCACCAAACACCGTTTTGACCGATCGCGATCATCGTTCATTCATCCATTCATTTCACCTCAACAACCAACATCTTACGTCTCGATCACGATCTTTATAGAATGAAAAGACTTTCTATTTTTAATTTCTAGAGCAATTTCGCCGCAAGATGTGTGCTCCCATCCTCAGTACTTGTGCAAAAAACCACCATCATAGACGCTTTTCCATCCATAATGCAACTCTCAATTAATTTCCAATGAAACTTCATAAATGATAGTAACTTCTCTCTCTCTATTTTATTTTGTCACAACTCTTCAGTATCTCATCATTCATTCCAACATATTAGATGTAAACAGCACAAAAAAAATACATCTTTAACGTGCTTCGAGAGGAATTTCTCTCACTTTGAGTGTTTTAAAATACCTGATAAAATTTCAAAAGTCACTTGAAGTCATCTTAATGATTACAAATTTACCACAAATTTTGTATTCACATCACAGAAACTTTGAATGATGGAAAAAAATGCCCATAATAATCTCTTCTCCAGCAAGTTGTCATACACACTTCTAAAGCAATTATAAAAAAAATGAATTCTTGACATTCATCACCCACAACAAAATTCGTGTCTACAATTTTTATAGTTTTCTTTCTTCCATGTCGACCAAAGAACAAATGAAGAAAAAAAACCACCCATTTTGACATTTTTTTCCTTTGCGTATTTTTTTTTTATTCTTCTCAAGCACTTCCAGTCAACACAAATAATAATAATAATTTTATAATTTATTTGTTGTGAGATTAAAACAAGCATTGAACAAAAATTCCATCACACTCAGTCATTCTCTTCAGACTAATATTAATATACCTCTCAGTTATTCTTGTAAACAACTCAACAATTTTTCTTAACACTTTAAGAACCACGTACTATATTCACTAGAAACGAAGATAAAAAATATCCTATCTTGGTAAATTGTTTAACGTTTCAAGTTTCAAGGATATTTTAACATTCAAGTATCATTTTGTAGAAATTTTTCCCATCAGAAAGTCACAATTATCAACTCAAATCAACCATTTCTTTTAATTTGTTTTTGAGTTATTCGACAAAAATTTCCCTTGTCATCATAAAATAGTAAAGATATAATTAATAGAGTGAAAAAATACACCAATATTTATAGTAGAGTGTGAAGGAAAAATAAACATTTTCGAGTCATGTGAAAGAAAAGTAGACCTCATAGTCATTGGCTTTAGGCATACACCATGGCTCAATCAAGATGTCATGAATTTTAGTTGAGATTCTTGACAATCTGAGTTTTTGTGGTCCTAGGTGAAATCCGACCTCGTCAGATCGAGCTCAAATTTTAGATCTACACGGTTTTAACACCCGTCAAATAATTTCGTCAGATATCTTTAAGATTTCTGCAGAAAATATCTACACTTCTGTCGAAAATCTGCTGATATATCTGTAGATATTCCTACGAATTTTATTTGGGCTTGGGACAAAATTCGTCAGAATTTTTTGCAGATTTTCTGACGAATCCTGGTGCATACTCTCACGAATTTCTGTAGATATTTTGCCGATTTTCTGTAGATTTTTTTCTGCATTCCAGACTTTCCAGACAGCTGTTTCTGAAAAGATGGAATATTTTTCATTGAATTTTGTTTGCAAAATTCAATAGAGTTATTCTTGGTGATATCACAGTGTTTATATAAAATAAAGAATTCTGCGACGCCGTGTTATAAATAGAGAATAGTGAAGTGATATCTTTAAACACAGTGTCGACGAAATTTCGTGTATTTTGTATCATTCGATTGGCAATTTTTAAGAAATTAGCATTTTTGCTCGCATTTTTTTAGTTATCTAAAATGTTTAATCGGTAATGCTTGTTAAGCAGAGCATACCATTTTCTTTGTAACTTCTACAGTTTATTGATAAATCACCAATATTTTTGTTGGGACAATGGAGACTATGCAGATTTCCTATGCAGAAATTCTGCCGAGAATCTGCAAATTTTCGGCAGAATTTCTGCCGAATATCTACAGATTTTCTACACAGAAATTCTGCCAAAAATCTACAGATTTACTATGAATGTACTAGAACATACCGTTACAATTCAAAAAACCTCGGAGTGAAATCTACAGGTAGAGCAATGATTTGACGGGACTCTATCTCTAATATTTATTAACCGATTTCAATGAACATTTTTTTCTTGGGTGGATTTCTTGTCTTCTGTACTCAAACTATTTAAAATAGAAAATGACCAGTAATAAGCCCAGATAAGCTTATGATAGCTGAGATTCTTTACATATGACCTGGAAATACGTGCAACTTGGGGTGCTTCCAACTAGGAATGCATGAAATTTCGATTGTGAGTCGAATTTTGGGGGTAAAGAATCGTGTCGAGACAATTTTATCCGTTTCAGCTGCGGAAAACAGTTTACTCGACGCGACTCACAAGAATGTCTTATTGGCTTTTCTAAAATATATTTTCGAATTTTTCAAACCCTACTTTTGAATGATAAGATTTTGACAATTAAGGACTTTGAATTCGGACAGGATGTAACTTGAGACACCTTTCGGAATTGTTAATGTCAAGAACGTAAGAGGTCAAATTACATTATTTGAGGTTATAAGATTTGAGGTTATTTGAGGTTAGTCATAAGTTGAAGCATTTCGCAAAGCAGAGATGACTTAGAACCCCTTTTGTATTAGAACTAAGAATATTTTCCTAAACTTAGATTTTATTTACTTGGCAAATATTCTAAAACATTGATACAAAACAGAATTCTTTTAATTGGCTATTTGTTTGAGATCTGAATTTAAATTTGATGGATTTTAAATAGTTTGAAAACAATTTCTTCTCCTCATAATAATGGAAAAATATTTTTTTCAATTAAATAAATTGAATAAAAAAAGCACAAAGATCAACTCATTCTGTAGAGGTTTTAAAGAAAGAGGTCCAATAGAAAAAAAAAAACGATGAGTGTTAGAAAGGGAAAAGAAACCAACATCATTTGCCATTTCCAGTAAATTGAGCTCTTTTTTCCCACAGCATCGTCTTCTTAATGAAGACACAAACATTAATAAATTCATCCGAAGACAGTGTCTTCAAAATGCAATAGAATTAAATTAGCAGAAATAGCAGAAGTGGCAAAACAAAATATGAGCAATCTCTAAAGTTTCTAATTACATTTTAGCTCTTCTTTCGCATCTTCAGCACTTCATTCCATTCTTTATCTCTCAACAATTGATATCTAAGCCCCAGTATAATCTCTCAAAAACGTCAACATCACTCATGAACACTCGAAAGTATTTATACAGACTCTATGCTTTTCATTAACTTTCCATTTAAATTTTATTTCTTGAATTTTCATATCCATCACAGAGAATTTTTATATTAACCTATCGAACTATACAGCCAATGGATTGATTAAAGAATGTCAAAAATATTGAAATGAGGAAGTAAAAAACCAAAACACATACCTATCAACAGATATTTGTAATTTTCTAAAGACGACTCATGAATAATCTCCCTTAATCGAACACATTTTGATGAGATACAAGAAAGAAAAACCATTTCAACAACGCAAAAAGCATTTTAAATCAACAAATATGCCACACAAAGCACTAAACTTCTTAGCAGGAACCTCTTACTTAGCTGTTCAGATAGGGAATACAAGCATTGTAGTGAATTGAATTAGTTAGAGAATATCAAACAATGGGTATTACATTACATCACAATTACCTATTATGATGATGCTAAGAACCCCTAATAATTTAAAATTCTACATGCTGGACTAACTGATTAAAATACCACCAAGAATTTAACATATGTTTCCATTTGCAAGTAATTCAGCTTTTTCATATCCCAAGAAGAACGACATGCACCAAGAAGGAAAACCACAGCGCAAAAATCACAAACCCATAAAAGATGATCAATATTGTTAGACAACAAATATAGAGTATGGGAACTTCATGTAAATATCTAATAATAATATTCAAATTCTCTAGTGGAACGAGAAATAACGAAAAAAAACATTTTTACCCGGTTGACCTAGAGGCTCAACAAACAACCTGAAAACTAAAGCCTCAAATTGACTGAGCCTGTTTAGGGTTTAAAGGCATCTACACATTGGGAGCAATTTTTGTCAAAAAGTGCACATCAAAACATTTCCGTTAAAAATTGCATTTTTAACAGAATTTTGATGTTTCACCTACAGTAGTGCGGACGATTACCTTCAAAAGAGTAATTTTTGACGAAAACTTCTCATAATATGTAGACGCTCTAAAGTGATTTACTTAGGCAAAAAATTTCGTTTTGTTCTTTCGTTTTCTTTTGTTAAAAAATGATATCAATTAACAATGTTTCATTATAATTTTCATATTTTTATGTAAATATCTCTACATAACTGAGAAAAGTTTTTATTAAAAAAAAATACTCTTTTGAAAGAATTTGTCTGAAATACTGATAGCGGAAAATGTCAAAATACCGCGTCAAAATTACAATTTTTGGAAAAAAAAAAATAAAGAATGTGTAAAGGCATCAAGACTAAAACAACCATAAAAGCATTCTGCTTTGGATTTTTATCGGAAAGGTTAACTGAGTTTTCTTTCCTAGATGGTGATCAGTGTTAAGACACACGGGAAACATTATAACACTAAATTTTCTAATATTTTAACTAAAATTTGTACACGGATATGAGAAATGTGTTAGTTACATGAATTATAGCAGAGCCGAATAAACGTCAAAATAAGTTTGTTCAGATAGCGTTTTGACCATAGACGTCCAAGTTTTATTTGACGTTTTTTCGGTTTCAAACGATTCTTGCACACCTCTGAATTATAGCCTTAAGACGAAAATCTTTTATACTGCAATTATGTACTCTTTAAGCCCTACACACACTTACGACTTAAACCGAGAGACAGCTTAACGTAATTAATTAAAATATCAGTTTACATTTCTATCAGTTTCTGACTAATCCATGTCTCGAATTAAGTCGGGAAACAGCTTTGTTAGTCCCCAAAGTCAAGATGAAGATATCAATATAGATAGCTTTAATGCCAAAATTTTTTCTGAATGTTTTTTTATTTACAAGAAGGTTTTTAAAATTTATTAGAATTAATCACGAAAAACTTAAATTAGGACATGAGGAATAATGATTAAAAGCACAGGATTTTGGATAATCATTAATTGCGAGGACTAGCAAAGTAAGTGAAAAACTTGCTTTGTTAGCAATACCAATTTGATTGGAACTTAGGAATCAAGAAATAATTATGAAGATCACAACTGACTTCACTAAATTGGCAAAATTAATGCTGCCTCATGACGAAAATAGTCTCAAGCTGATCCTCGAGAATATTTAGTTTGTAAAATTTGACAGTAAATAAGGATTAAATTAAGTTAATGAAATTTATAGACAACACCTTTTAATTTATGAACTTAAGCACTCCGTGTATGACAGTTTAGGATAAATTTTCATTACAAATTGCATCAGGCTAAATATTCACGAGGATGACGCGGATCAGCCTGAGTCTATTTGAACCCTAATGTGATTAAGTCAATATCAATCTCTTACGTATACAAGGATTGGTTAGTTATTTTAAACCCATTAAAATTAATTTTATTAATTAAGTGAAATAAATCCTGCGTACTGAGATTCTAATACCACAATTGCTATACAAAAGATTAACGATTACAGTCAAGTGTGCCAATCCGGGCACTTCGCTATCTGGATCCTTTATAACTAATCCACTTAAAATAATATTTTTATTTTTATTTCCGTAATATAGTCACTACAGTAACATAATATAACTATTTAAATTCGAGAAAAAGCAAAAATAATATTTTTATCCATTAAATAAGTGAGTGTAATCGACTCATTTCAATCTTGTGCCAGCTGGGTTCTTCACTAAAAATTTTATAGCAGTGATATTTTTGCTGACAGCTGATTGATTGAAAACATTTATTGTTTTTTCCTTGTGAAAAAAGTATTTAAAATACAAAGGTTTAATTAAAAGTGAATTAACGAAAAGGCGACCCAGTTAGTGCATGCTGACTTATTTCAGTATTACCATTATTTTATAAATTTTCTTTAATATTTTTAATATTTTTTTTATATTATGTTTCTGAATGAAATAGTGAATAATTCTATGGATTTAGAAGAAATAAAAAAGAATGTCATCAGTCCAAAAACAAGTGTTTAAGAAGCACACTTCGGAGAACGATCCAGCTACCCCACCTTACTATACAGAAGATCCGTACCAAACCCGGGACATTAACATTAGAGAGCTTACGCTCTCATGCTTAAAACATTCTCACAGTATATTTAAAAATGAAATATGTTCAGCCATAAAAAAAGCACAAAAATACTTAACGTCAATATTTTTATCGCAACTCACACCAAAGACTTATGCGAAGCAATTCAATAGTGAACTTTTCAAACACACTGAAATCACTACAGGGTCAACCGGGTTTATTAAATTGAATATTCACCGCAAAATCATGAGAATGAACCAAAGACAGTAGTTCATGCTCCCCCTCCTAAGAACCCTCTGAAATGCTTCAATAAAGATACTTATGGTCATTAGTGAGTGCGTTATTTGGAAAATGCAGAGTTCCTCTTTTGCCATCGAGATTCAACGAAATTATACACGCATACACCAGGGATAAAATTGAATAAGGTTAATTTATTAAATTGAATTAAGTGAACGTACTATTTGAATCAATTGACACTCTCAAGTTCTCTCTCAGGGTCAAGTGCCTCCAATTTCCTTCACACCATATGCAATTGAAAGTTCCCCCCCAAATGATCTTAGGATGAGGCTGAAAGTGAATTAATCTTGCAATTTTCACCCTCGTTGACCAACATGGGAAGAAATTATGGTAATTTAAAATATTCAATTGGGTTTTATAGTATAAATCTCTTCGTTCAGCTAAAGTGCGCTCTTTAATCTTCTTCAAGCTTTTTTCCATCGCACTTTTCACCGTGTGTTCTTAATTTGATTTAAATGACTGGTTAAGTGTCTGCGTGGAAGAAAGTGAAAAGCATGACCCACAAATCTTGCGTACATTGAAATTCCCACACAATCGACATTCGAAGTTCATTCACAAAAAAAAAAAAGAAACCACTTTATACAATTCTCTCTTTTTTTCCACATCATATATACCATCTTCTTGCCTTGCTCTTCATCTTGAAATCATTGGGTGTCATATATCTTTTTAGCCTGAACCACCAGCGGTTATTATGAATTTTTATTGTTATGAAAAATTCACCTGTTCCCAAAACTTACGACACAACTGTGACATTTTACACTGAACTTGACATCTAAAACCATTTTTATAAAACTCACACGATACATCTCTTTTTTACCCTCCTGATAGTGTTCCCCTTCATTTTAGCATTTCTTATATTTCTTTAACACAAAAAAACACAAAATATTTCGGATATTTCTCTTTCAGGACAAAAAAAAAACAACCATAAATACCGAAACATACAAGAAACCACTTGAAAATACACAAAATTTCTCTCTCGGTCGAGAGATTTACATTAACATAAAATACAATTTCTCTAAAAGTTCACTTTTCCTTCAAGAACTTGAGATAAGAAATAAAATACTGAAATAAACATGACTCACATTACAAATTTAATAACAAGATGAAATTTTCTCTAGAATCAACAATCACCAATCAATTGAAAATGCTTTTAATTGAAGTGATTCACGGAAAAAGCAGTGTCTTCTCTTCCGTCTCAACGTGCCATTTGATTCAACAATTTACTCAAAAGAAAACTTGAAACTCTGTAACATTTTCTTCGGGCAACAATTTTCTTTCGACAGTTTTATTTGTTTAATCGATATTTCTTGGCACAAAACACATAGTTAGAGGAAAATATTATACCATATGCATATGGCTGTGTGCAAAACATCCAAACAATATCCCACCCACTTATTTTAGGACTCCTTTTTGTGTCCAATCACATCACATTTTACCCCATTGAAACATTCAAATAAGATCCGAAAGTCCCGAAAAGGTTTTTTTTCTTCGTGTACAGACAAATCACTTTGAATTTGATAAAGATCACGAATTTGGAGAAATAACTAAGGGATTAATTTCAACGAAATCGACAAATTTATTGTAGAAGTAAAATATTCCATGGCACAAAACATAAACGATCTGCATTCGAGGGGACTGTCATTAGGCCACTATAGTAACTGAAAACATTTTAGAAAAAAAAAGAAAATAGAAATGATAGGAAAATGAAAATGCCCTAGTATAATTAGTATAAAAAAGAAACAGAAAATTGGTAAAATACTATAAAAAACTTTATTTTACCTAATGATGTGCGGATAACAAATTGAGTATTACACAATGTTATTACTTTGTTCATATTTTGACTAATGAAAAAAAAAAGAACATCTTGCTGATCTATGCCAAACATTCAATAATCTTTGTTTTGTAAACATATTTTTGACATTTCAGTGAGAGTGAGTGAAATCTAGATCTAGTCATCTCGCTCACTCTCAAAGACAATTTTAAAACGTGCATTATGTCCAACGCACAATAAATTTTGTTTGTAAAGATATTTTCAAAATTTCATATGAGAGAGAGCGAGATGACTAGATCTCGGTTTCATTCACTCTCACTGAAATGTCAAAAACATGTTTACAAAACAAAAGTTATTGTGCTTTGGACATTATGCCCAGCGCACAGTAACCCTTGTTCTGTAAACATGTTTTTGACATTTCAGTGAGAATGAGTGAGATCTAGATCTACTTATCTCACTCTCTCTCATAGGTAGTTCCTAAAACATGCTTACAAAACAAAAGTTATTGTGTGTTGGGCATTATGCTAAACACTCAAGCCTTTGTTTTGTAAACATATTTGCGAATCTTTCAAGGAGAGTGAGCGACATGACTAGATTTACATCTCTTTCACTCTTACTGGAACGGCAGTAACATGTATAAAAGTTATTGTGTGGTGGAAACTACGACCAACACACGATCATTTTTGTTTTGTAAATATGTTTTTGAAATTATCTATAAGAGCGAGCGAGATAACTAACAAACTCATATTAACTCTTTCCGGACCACAACATATACAGCGAACGAATTTCAGTAAAACTCACTTTATTGTAAGTCTTAGTGGTCAAATATGATACTTTTGTAGAGAAAGAATTTTTTCCTCCTCTGGGAAATTAGAAAACTCATGGGTACTCTCGTCCCCAAAAGAACAAAAAGGAGACAAACTTTAATTTTCCAAAAGCCAATAATATCAATTTTGTGAAATATTTTTGCGTGTCAGACTCCTTTACAATGTCGATAACTAAAACAAGGTGAATTATTGACCAATATCTTGTGGGATGTCCAGGAAGTGATCAAGAAGACACCAAATTCCTGCTTGCCAACAGATTCCTCAAAATACTTCACACAATAACACTTTAAAACACATTTCTTTTAACACGATGTTATTGTAGACACATTAATCTTTCTCAAAAGCATAAAAGACATTTCCGGGACAATCAGATTTCACTAAAATCAGGCAGAATAGGAAAAACTTCCTATTTTTTGAAAAAAATTGAAATTTTGGAAATTTCGTTACAAAGGTTGCTGTCAAAAAGCAAATGGCAGGCATTGGCGGGAAACGTTACATTTGACGTCTAAATTTTTGGGGACGAGCGTACCCAAAAAGTTTGAGCAAGTTGTTTGCAAATTTAAGAAAAAAATATTTTTCGAATTTATGCAATCTGTAATTGTTAGCTATCATACTTATTGGCCCCGAGAGGTTTTCCCTTATTCTGGTCTAGATATATCAAAAAAAAAAGTCACAATATCTGCAAGGAAGCAGAAAATCGAAAATTCACGATTTTTGACCAAAAATATCTTAGCTCAGAAGTCAATTGAAAAATTCTTTTTTCCATGGGTACCCAGAGTCCCAAAGGAGACGAAAGTGTTAACAAATAAAAGTTAAAGCCAACATGCCAGCACTATTGCGTTATAATCATGTTTTTGACATTCCAGTGAGAGTTCAGTTCATCCTGCTCGTTCTCATATGCAGTTGTGAAAACTTATTTACAAACAAAAGTCATTTATTCGGAGTTTAAAATCCATATTTACAAAATAATAAATAATTCTACGTACCCCATTGCATTTATCTTGTAAAAATTGTGCACAAGCTGATTTAAAATAAGTTCTACATTCGTTATAAAAAAAAAATCCAACGTAATGCAATGAAAAAAATCTTTCAAGAAAACGAATGAATAGCCCCTTTTAGTTCCTCTAAGCAACAACCAAATAAACACAAAATGAGGGTGAATTTTCTGCATAAATTCAGCAATATTTGTTTATTTACACAAACAGTTCCAATTTCTGGCACTGAAAGAGGAAAAAAACGAATTCCTAAGTCATTTAATCCAAACACAAATCATTTTGTATTTAATTTATTGTCTCTACATCAAACAAATGAAATAAATGGCAGGTTGTTTATTCTATTTCTACGCCATTAAATGCAATCCCATTTTGTACGTTCATTTGACACATAAATTCATATTTTTTTGAACCGCTTAGTACACATTCATGGGCACAAAATCTCCGAATAATCCGATTTCTTTTGCATTACAAGCACGTGTTTTTAGATGATTTTTTGGGTCAAATTGTTTTTTTTTCTCTCTGCAGAGAATACTGAATCAACAATTGCAGCAAAAATGCTGGAGGGATTACAAGAAAAATCTTCGAGTTATTTTTCCATTTCACTGAACTCTGAAATATTTGTTCAGAGTATTGAAAACCACAACTTGGTCATCCACCCACCACCTCTGCTCTCCCTTTAGAGCCCCATTCCAAAACATCTAGCACATGTTCATTTAACGGCCAATAACAACATGAGAAGTACATTCAAAGAAATTTTTCCTCCTTGTACCAAATGCAACAAGAAAAATAAATCAAATACACCAAAACATTGCATTACAGGGAAGTCACACTCAATTGATTTCACGATTCTTTTGCAGGATAGAGCAAGATAGGTATATAAGATGGTGTAAATTTTCTCTGGTTTAACATAAAAGTTCAGAAAAGAATGGGGTTGAACAACAACACATAGTGTGTGAATTAAAATAATTAAGCAAACCCTCCCTATTAGATTTTTCAGCACAAACATCCCAGGTTATATGCGTGGCATAAGAACCCAAACAACTATAAATGTTAATAAACGACAGTGAAATGAAGACCTGAGAATTGCTGCATTTATTAAAAAATAATAGAGAATTCAAGCAAAAAAAAAAAAATAAACCAAACCCAGAAGGAAGAAAAAACCGTGAGAATATTTGTTATATTGAAGTAGATGTCAGGGGCAACGAGTTTCATTCTCTTTCACAAAACACAACACATAACCATGAATGTTTCTTATACCTTTACTATTTCGTGTAACAAAATTAATGCGAAAGGTTGAATGTAACATATCAGAGGGCTCGAACCAGGAAATTCATGCCAGCAGGGAGATTACAAATGCACCCCAAACTTATAATCACATTCTCTTGTAATCTCGCCCCTTGGAACTCTAAAATTCCTGATTTTAAGACTAACACAGACAAATACTGTTGTCTGCAGACAAGTGCAAGATAGGACACAGGAGAAACTGAGGTATTTTAACCACACTGTTGGGACGAGGAATCAACTCACTTTTCCCGGTTACTCATGCATATCTCCCCAGTTGGTCTGGAGGAAGGAATGCAATGAGAACAAACACCAAACGATAAGGTAAGGGTTTGAATAGGAACGGTATGGGAGACTACAATACTACCTCTTTCATATAAGACACTTCCGGAGAGGAACTACATTTTACGAAACGGTTGCATTTGATTCGTTTTTGCATGACGCACCCACTTCTTCAAGCAATATTTAAAAATATTGCAAAGACGTAAGAAACGGGTGACAAAAAATAAAATGATATTTAGAACAGTTACTGCAGTATTAAATGAAGAATAGTCTTAATTTTGTCAATGCAAAAGGTAAGTTAGGATATGTAGGATATACTCGTAAAATAGGAATGAATTCAATCTATACTCACACCTGAAAATTATTCCTTAGCCTTATTTAAAAGGAATGGATGACGAAATGGGTGCAGATACAAAAATTCTTTTATATCAGGAAGCTAAATAAATTCTTTAAACAAGAAGTAAAAATTTGAATATCAATTTTAAATCTCAGGTTATAGTTGAAAAGTAATACTTTTAACATAAAAAATTCGAATGTAATATCAAATAATACAGTGCAAAATAAAAAGATTTTATTGGGCAGGATAAACAATCAAATAAGACGGTATAAGCGATATCATTGGGGTCAATTACACCGCCGCATTAGATTCAGATTAAATTGTCCCAAAATCGGAGTTTGGGACAATACAGCCTTAATGCAAGGATGTAATCTAAAGGATTTTATTAAGACCATTTACATCGCCGTATTAGATTGAAACGGATTTTTCCAAAACCGATTTTGGGACAGTTTAATCTCAATCTAATGCGGCGGTGTAAATAGCCTTATTGTCTTTTGCTAATTAACTTAACACTGCTAAAACATATTTCATAGCTCACATAAAAAAAAAAATAAGCAAATTCACAAGCCATGTAGCCATACATAAAATCTTGATAGACTTAGCATCCGAAACCTTATTCGAATATGACAACTCTAAAATAAATGCAAAAATACGTTTGATCAAACGTTTTAACTTTAATCATTTAATATATCAGAATATTCCTGAAGACGATTTAACATAGAGCAGTAGATTAAGCGTAATTAATACTTCATTAACTTAAACTTTAGTTAACTATTTTATTTTACTACTCGCATTTTGCAGAGAGAGCAGTAAATCCCTCGTTTTTTAATAACTCAAAATTTAAACCTTCCACCCCTCCAAGGATCACTTTTCTCAACAGATCTGCGCGTTTTAGACGATTTCTGAGAAATTACGTCACGCTGTTTGTCCACCTGTCTGTCCGGCCGTTATCACACTTAAGAGCCAAAACGGAAACGGTTACAGATAGCGCCCTGGAACCTTCTTTGGATCCCCCATAAATCAACCCTGGGCCATTAACATGTAATTTTGCTCTGCCCCTGTCCTTCCCCTTCAAAACCATATTTTTTGGACTGTTAAACGCGACGTGAGATTTTTCTTTTAATTTTCGGACATGCTTTAGAAGTTACCTAGGCGGAATTTTTATCCATATACCATTGAAGCAATCCAAATAACGGTTTTTCTAGGTCAAAGTTTTAAATTTAAAAGGATCTAGAGAGCGTATTTTTCTCAACCAAATAATATCATATTGGGGCTCGTTGAATAGGTTTTAGAATTCCTAACGCAAAGCCTGGGATGTTTTACCACCCCTTTTAATTAAGTACTACCTGAAACTAGGTTGAACACCTAGTTTAATATATGTGTTGCAGACCTGAGAGCCTCAAAACCCAAAGGATAATACAATATTAGCTTTCCAACAATAATGCTGAATGAGCGAAGATTTAGCCAAGCCAAGTTCCCGAAAGTCATAAATATTTAAATAACAAGCAATTTTAAAATGATTTTTCAAAATCTAATGGATCATTGCCCTTAATATTATCCAATCCTAAACACCACTTTCCTAAAAAATCATGCTTGATAAGGAATTAGAGGAGTTACGCCAGATGGCTAAGCCTTTAGATCTAAAGCCCGTATAAAATTATAAAATTCTCGTTTTCGATTGTGCTTTTAAATGTGCTAAACCGTTTGTCAGTTTAGTTTCTCCGAGCAAAAACAGCGTCGTATATCCATTTCCTTAGCCTGTTTTTGCCCTGAGTGGCTCAGCTAATCTTTTTCTGCGGAATTATTACTGGATGGTTAATCCATTTCCCAGTCTTCAGATCTGGCTTCTGGGAAATATTGAACCGAATTTAGAAAATTACTTTAAAAGAGCCTAGATTTTTAGAAAAACGTTGAGTTTCACTTCGATAGTAGAAGAAAGCTAATAATTATTCCCTTATAGAAACCTGAAATTTATAACATTTGCTAATTTATTTAAAACTTTTAGACTTTTCTAAATTAATTTAAATATCCAGTCTGGAGCCTGTATAAGTCAAAATCGTTCTAAGATTTTCGACTGTTATAACACTTGAGAATATAGAACGCAGACTTTGTATTAAACCGCCCCATATTTACTCTTCTCACAGAATTTGGTATAAAAGAATTACGCCAGGTGTTACATGACCCAAAGGCTTTAATATTTTATTTTTTGCAAATTAATTAGGATCTTATGTTGAAAATTGCCAATTTCACGGTAAATTAATTTAATTTACTGATTGTTATTTACCAAATGTTTTTTTTTTCCAAGATATCGATAAACCACTACTCTAGATAAGGCAAAAGCAGAAAATAAAAATTACTATTTGAAAATATCGCGTTTTGCCCACTTTTTCATGTTTCAGCACTTTGTCTTGATATTTTTTTTTCAACGAAAGTGCTTTTTTTTGGAGAAAGGCAACCACAATAAAATATTAAATTTAATTTATTGCTCATAAAAATGCCATGGGTCAATTTTCAATTTGTCTTCGATTGAGCAAGAGATTGAAATTCCTAACCAGTTGTTTGGCTTTTTTCTGTATTTGCTAAAAGAATGACTTTTCACCGAAATTGGTGAATTATTATGAAAATACCATGAGATTGAGGAGGTGAGAATAAAAGTGAAAAAAAACAAAAAGTAATATAATATTTGTAAATTAGAGACGCACCTTTTTCCCATATAGTCTTTAAACGATGGAATGTTTTTATTCAAATCCTCCATCTGTTGTCTGTCTCAGAGTTTATGTTTTCTTGATCTCTTTGCATCTTACTACAGAAATCACGCGGTTTTTATTTTATTTTTTTTTTCTTAATTTGCGACAATGAAATTCTCTCTGCATGCTGGAGATGAATAATGTATTATTCATTGCGAAAAGAGTCAATGTGAGACATTCTTTCAATTTTGATGATATCATCAAGATTCCAGAACTACGAGTGCGTTCTTTGTGGAAGACAATTGTGCTCATTGAAAAGTCTCAATTAAATAAAATCTCTGTCTGGTCGATCTTGAGTTTGGATGAAACACAAGAAAAAAAAAACAAGAGAAAAGGGCGAGGACATGGTAATATGATCCCTTAGGGCACTGACCAAAATGACGGTTGATCTCGGTCGGCAGACGCAGAAATGGATGAGCATGAAGGCGCGACATAAAAAAGAAGCACTTCAGTGAACTTAGAAAAGACCAACGCCCACATTGAAAGTTGAAGCCAAAAGAGATCAATATGCAAGTGCGGCACCCAACTTCCGATGACTTGGAAAAAATCATGCTAAAAAGACGCGATTCACAAAGCAAATAAACATAATCCGACAGTAAAAAAAAAGTGCTTCCATTCTCAGAACCAACCTCTTGACTAATAACTAAAATATTCCACTAATTTACGGTGAGAGATTGTCAATGAATCATTCAACAACAGCAAAAAAAAAGAGAAATCTCACAGTAAAGATGGAGGCCTAACGACCGGAAATTGCTAATAGCAAAAAAAAAGTCTCTGATAGAGTCAGACTTGTATTTTGCTAAATGATTCTGTCCCATAAGAACAATTGTCTCAATTTATTTGAATGGTGTAAAAACACTTGGAAAGAGAAGGGATCTTCCTCTGTTACTTTTAATATAGGGCTAGCTGTTTTTTTGCACAATATCTCACGATGTTCTCAAACAAAAACACTTTTAGTCATAATAAACTTACAGAAATATCTGCAGAGTCTTGTGGCATTTTCCCTTATCTTCTTTAAATTTACATTATTTAAATTACATTGAAGAGGAAGACTCTATTTGTGTTTACCTTCTAGATCTAGGTTGCTATTATGCAGCCTTGATTGAAAATCTTTCCAGCCTTTTTAATTGTTCTCAATGTTTTTTAATGGCAATATTATGGTATATTGTACGGTATTAAAAATTTATGTTAAGCCTCTTAAAGTCTGTTATATGAGTCAATGTGGTGAAAAATGTAGCTTACAAAATATAAATGAAATGAAATAATATAAATATCTGATAAGACTAAAGCTTAGATAAGAACTAATTAGTTTGCATTTGAAATTTAACACAAATTGACTTTAGGAGAACTACTAAAATCATGTTTTTTATTATTGCTATCTGAGAAATAGGATCTACAAGTAGGGGGAAACGGGGCACCTTTGAAATTGGGATTTTTCTCCTATGTTTAAGTGGAACTGAGCTATATTATAATTTATTTAAAAATAAATGAAAAATCCCAATTTCAAAGGTGCCCCACTTCTCCCTACCTATAATATTGTTTTGTAAATAATGATAATCATATTAATAGAGTTCTTCTCCCTCGACGGTTAATGTTAGGTTTAATTCCATGTACTTTAGGGGAATTCTGTAACGGTATGATATTGTTATATTGACAACTTTAAAATTTTTATTAGGTAAATTCGTGAAAACTATATGAAAATGCGATTCATTACTGTGAGCTCATATGGCTCCTTGCAATACCAATTTCATGTTCACTGCACTGAGAGAAATCCGAAAAAGTTATAATAACATTCCGGAAATGTTAATTTTACCCTGCATTATTGATCCGAAATCGGTGTAAATATTATGCTTTTTAGGTGTATTATGGGTTAAAATTACCCTTTTTCATGTTAACTTAACACTTAAAAAGGTGTAAAATTAACATTAAAATTTGTTGATATATTTTTACACGTAAAAAAAGTGTTAAAGTTAGGAGCAAAAAAAGTTAATCGCACCCTCTTTTTTCTCAGTGTGGTCATTAATGTTATCCTGCTTCCGAATTTATCACCAAAATTTATCATTATGACATTATCATAGCGTTACAGAATTTCCCTACTGGACTGATGATTGACACATGTTATCATTCCGTATGACCAAGTAAGTGTGAATTAAAACATGAATTTACCCCAATCTTTCATATCTTAACACATAGACACACTTACGAATTAAGCCGAGAGAGTTTAACCTTATTATAATCAAAATAACAATTTGAATAATTTCCGATCAGTTTTTGACAAATCCATCTCTCGGCTTAAGCCGAGAAACGGCTTAGTTTGCGCGAGAAACTGTTGGAAATTTAGTCAAATCATTATTTTGATTATAATTACGTTAAGCTGTCTCTCGGAGTAAGCTGTAAGTGTGTCGTCTAGGGCATTACTTTTAAAAAGCTTCTTCGTCTTCGCTAAAAGTGTTTCTGACAACATCTACATAGCCTTTTAAGAAGCTCCCATACAAAATACTCTTTACATGTGAAGGACAGTGTTTTTCGCTCGTAGCGGTAAGCATTGGAACTACAAAAATTGTGTTTTCAACCGTGTTGCTCAGCTGCCACTGACAAGATGGAATACTTTCTAATAAATTTTAATTTGTTATTGAAATTTATGCTAAGATTCTCTGGGATTTTGGTGATTTGGGAGCGAAACGTGCTTTCTCGAAAGTGCCCCAATTCAAGGGTTTACCTTTTTCACACTGACTGGTAAAAACAGGGGCCCATCAAGCCTAATAAAAAGTGAAGCTATTTTTCCCTTTTCCTTGTAAAAAATTTGCAGATATTGCACCACGACTTAAACAAATTTGCTCCTAGTTCTTGTATTATTTCGGCGAACATTATGAAATATGTATTTTTAGATAGCTTTTAATGTACGATTTCGAAATATATCAGACTGATAAGTCAATTCTTTTTAGGAAAAAACTTGCCAATAGTCTTCAGTGCCTCTATGCAAAAACGTATGGAAAAATTAAATGTCGAGAGGCCCCTGGGTAAAAATAAGAGGATCATTTGGATAAATTTTTGATCCTTTTGCAATAATGGATCAAATTTGAAACTTTGAATGCACATTTATTGTGATAGAACACGTTTTATCGTAAACTTATTACTCACAACATATTTCTCTCATCTAAACGAACACTAAAGATGACTTTTCATTGTTTTTATTCACTTAATATGGTAAAGTGGGGTAACTGGATCGTTTTTTGAAGAGTGCTACTTAAACGCTTGTTTTTGGACTGATGAAATTCTTTTTTACTTCTTCTAAATCCATAGAAATATTCACTGTTTTGTTCAGAAACATAATATAAAAAAAATATCAAAAATATTTAAGGAAAATTTATAAAATAATGATAATACTGAAATAAGTCAGCATGCACTAATTGGGTCGCCTTTTCGTTAATTCACTTTTAATTAAACCTTTGGATTTAAAATACTTTTTTCACAAGGAAAAAACAATAAATGTTTTCAATCACCCAGCTGTCATTAGCGAAAATATCACTGCTAGAAAATTTTTAATGAAGAACCCAGCTGGCACAAGATTGAAATGAGTCGATTACACTCACTTATTTAATGGATAAAAATATTATTTTTGCTTTTTCTCAAACTTGAATAGTTATATTATGTTACTGTAGTGACTATATTACGGAAATAAAAATAAAAATATTATTTTAAGTGGATTAGTCATAAACGATCCAGATAGCGAAGCGCCCGGATTAGCACACTTGACTATATCTTGTTCAAAAAATCGATACTTTTTAAATGATCCCTGGTGATCCATTTATTTTTACTAGTGTTCCTCTAATAGAGTCAAAAGCTTTCATTCTTCTTCTAATCTAGCAATAATTAAATATGTGAAAAAAAAACACTTCAATAAAGTATACTTTGAGCGAAATACATTACAACTAAAATTTTAGATGGTTTCTAAAACAAAATCAAAATTGCTCCACCTTCCTCTACATCAAATTCACTAGAATAGAATTATGAAATTGAAAATAGCACCTAAATACCTCCACAGTTTGCAAATATTGTATCCCACATGATGTGCACAATATATCTGTATTTTATACATATGCTGCATTTCCACGCTATTCTCATCCACCTTGCAGATGCATAACTCAAGTGCATTTAATGAAAAGTATTTTCTTGCACAATATACACTTCATCGGCGTCATCTTGCCATCGATAATTTCATGCAAACATTCTTGAATCTATATATTGAGAGATTACCTTCAGAATAGTGGATGGAATTTAAAGACTATGCAACAGGTTGTCACATTTATATCATTTCCACACAATATAACCCAAGCCAAATACTTACATAAAATGTTAACATATTACAGGACGTTTTATCTTACTTGTTTTTACCACAGTGGAAAAAAAACTCTGTCAAACAACTAAAATTCCAATGAAAGAAAAACTCGTAAATCACTCGAAATTCCCAACACAGAAAATCAGATGTTTTTGGCTTTGGAGAAAACATGGAATAGTGAAGGATCTCATTGCTTTGAAAATGTAGAATTGTTCTTAAGAGATGAAATATTTTGAGCTTGGTTATCTGCCAAAGACAAATGTACAGGCTCATTCCGAGGGATTGTTTTGGGTCAAACATCTTGTCACTTTCAGCATTTTTACTCTATCGAATATATCAAGAGTAGCAAGAAAGCAAGAGATGAACATCAATAGAAGAGCCCCCAGAGGCAGTGAAAATAATCCCAGGAAACTTACAACATATTTGTGAAGATACGACAATGATGGAACTTTTCTAGAAGACGCACAAACAGGTACTCTATCCTCTCACCTCGTAAAACCAGGTAAGAAAACCAATTTAATCCCATAGAAGAGGAAAATATATGTTGCACAACACGCACACATTTTTCAAAGAGTCTAATCACACCACTTATATTGTATCCTATACGTACCAACAGACAAGTCTCACGAACGCACCTTGACGTCTTTCATTGCGTATATTTTACGTAAATATGTATTGGCTCAGAGAGAAATGGGGGAAAAAGATAAGAATGTGGCAAAGTGATAGTTTTCAGTAATATCTTTTAAGTTTGTTGTCTTTTGAGAAATTCTCCACTCTTTTATGCTCACAGATATATTTGAGGAAGGTGGAAAGATAAAAAGACGTCTATAACGGAATTCCACTGTCATTTCTTCATCAACATGTTTTCCAACTCTTCTCGTCTTACATTTTAAAAGCGCTATTACTCCAAGAGAAATTGTATTGACAACTCATTCATTCAGTAGCGTCATGTTGAAGCACATAATACGCTGTATACTCTAATACGTTTAGAGTGGTCAAATATAGGCCAAGCCCTAAGGGCCCATTTGGATATTGCATGAACTGATTTAGATAATAAACTTTAGGTATATATCTACGTAATTATAAACAAATTAAGAAACTAATTGCAATTAGTAAGGATTACAGTCTCCACTATCTATATTATTAACAGAATTCACATGGTGGAAAATTATTACTATAATTTCCATTAAAATATTAGGGGAGACTGGGGCAAAAAGTCACAAATCGAAAATTTTAAAATTCAATATCTTCCAAGATAAATAAGATAGCAGCTTCAAATTTTTTCCATAGATAGCCTCTATAGACCTTCTTCAATGTCGTAAGTTTGTTAGAATTTGAACAAGGAATTTAGAAAATAAAAAAATATCGAAATTTTTAGCCCTATTTTTGAAATATTTTCCGTGCAGAAGATATCAATTATTAGCTACTTATATTAAATTTGGAGCACTGGTGAATATTTCCCAAATTATCTGGATATTCTTTGAATACGAATCCGCTATCTATTTTAGAATTTTACAAAGATTCTTTTCTCCAGAAATCCTTTTATTAAAAACTACCACTTGGGGTAAAAAGTAACAAAAGCTATGGAGCAAAAAGTAACAAAAACCGAAACAATTTCTGATGTTCCACGGTAAAAAGAAACGTCAATGCTATGTGTCGCCGCTTGTTGTTTGAATTAGTCAAACGATTTGCAGTCTTTTGTGTGTTTTTTGCAAAATAGCTTAAAATGCGCTTTTCTCGCTCAGATAGAGAAAACGGTGTTTTACAAAGGTGTAGAAGATTAAAATTTCCTATGAAAATATGTAATCCAGGTATTTTACTTGAATTTACGGAATCCCGTAATAAAGCGAATCAAAATGTGATAGTATCTTATGCCTGATACTATTTGCCCCAGCATTTTTTGAGAATGACCACAAATTTACCTTTTAGAAAACGGCTCGATAAATATATTTCCTTACAAAATAGAAGAAAATGACATTCACAGAGTTATAGAGCGGTAAATTTCCTATAAAACTGTGCTAATTAGAAATTTTGGAGTTGCTCGGGTAGCTTGTAAAAAAATAAAATATCCGTATTGTGACTTTTCCCCCAGTCTCCCCTATAGTAAGACAAAATGTTACTATACACCTAAGTTCCAACCATTAAAAAATGAATTAAGGTCTGGTGCTATTCTTTACGAAAAGCTTGTTCGTAAAAGTTTGTAGTTTTTCGCAAAAATAGCTCGTAAAATAATTACTTGACGAGCACTATTTTATTGTTTTACAAACGACCGTTCGTATGTTCTTGTTTATCTGACGAAACTTCACAAACAAATGACAAAATTTTACGAACACTTTTTGTGTTTACGAACTATAATGAACAAATGTTTGAAAAAGAACCAAATTGCTCGTTAAGCGATCATGTTGCAAACAATGTTTGTGAAAAACTACAAACATTTAGGCCCTTGACAGACCTGAGGATTAGCCGATTGCAATTATATTGGAAATAATGGTTAATCCACATTTTTACCATTTTCCACTAAGTCGTCTCTCGGCTTAAGTCGTAAGTGTGTCAAGGGCCTTACAAGAGGTTCCTAAGTCCCCAGCAGAAATTTACAAACATTTTAGAACAATTTTACTAAAGCGATAAAAAGAATTTGATCAATAAAAATATAGTAAATGATTTTAGTTTCATCAAACATATGAGAAAGTACTAATTGAATAATTAATGCATTGGTACATCTATGAAATCAGACCCTTGCTTAATAATTTTCAGCTTCCTCAACCCTTTAACGAACGAGACACTTTTTACGGACTGAAAATCAACAATAAAAATTAAACTGAGAAACATAATCAATGATAAGTCTTACATCTAACCTTGGAAAGTTCAACAGAGTCTAATTTGGTGTATTTGGTGCTTCTATGAACGATAGGGACAAAAATAGCCAAAAAATTTAAGTAATTTTTCTGACAATATCAATGAATAATATTTTTCGCTTTAATGAAAAATATTACGTATGAGTATTGTAGTTTTTATTGCCAAAAGCGTTTTGCTTAAAAAAAATTATAAATATAAAAAATAAATAAAGTCAATTATGACTTTGAGAATTTATAAATTACCCATTTTTGAGCTTAAATATTTATTACATAGCAAATAGCGAGAGACAGGGGGGCGGCATTAGCTCTGAAAAATGTTACCAGTTTTAGTGTAATTTTTCCCTGTTTTCTTACACATATCACAAGATATCTCCAAAACTACGTAGGTTGCCAATTTGGGATTTTCGGTTGCCTATTCTATATTAAATTGGCTTTTATTTTGTATTTCTATTTTTTGATAATTCATTCTACAATGACAGAAAACAGCTAATAAACTCAAAAGTTTTATCGGCACGCTAGAAACATGGGAACCATAGGAAACGTCATGCCCCTGGCTAGAGACTTGCAAAAAATATTCTAGATTCATTCAACCTTCTAATTTGCAATTATGTACAGACATAAGAAATAAATAACTTTAGGTAGTCAGGAAAAATTATTTTCTTTATGGGACACCGGTGTTCCAATCGTCCTTAAAGGGTTAATGTCTTGCAGTATATATGAGATTATATGCATACCTTTTGTCATAAATCAGACTTCCAGTAAACTGCAATATTCTGGGAAATTTATATATTGAATAGTATCTGAAGCAATTCCCTAAGCAAAATAATGTAGTAAAAAGTGTTTAATGTGAGATAGTTATTGAGGCGCGGAAAAAATGTGCAGGAGAGGAACTGCGAGAGGGCGTTTTTGTTTTCTTCTATAATTTGGAACGGAAACACACTCAAGTGAAGCGAATAAAATCGATGTGAGACGGAAGAAAAGCATAAAAATACGCTAAAAATGACAGAGAGAAATGTTTCAAAATTTAAATTCACCCGCTTCAATTTTACGGTTCAAATTTGGGCAAAATTGAATGTTTTCTGTGGGATTTACGGCCACAGAAAGTGAATACGGAATGACAAAATCTGTTTTTGTCGAGGGGACATTTTCGTGATGAAAGGAAATCATTTCTGGAAATTTTAGACAGGATTGAGTGTAAATACCATTGTTAGAGGGATAAACGTGTCCTAATGCTCTAGACGAGAATTTTTGGAATTCAACAAATAAACTATTGAACGATTTGGAATTTGAATTGAATTTGTGATTCAAGAGGAAGTTGATGGGTGTTCTTTGCTTTTGGGTAAAATTAGAATAGATTTCGAGAGATTGCTCATTGATTCAGATCATTAACCTTCTACAGAAAAAAATCAATTTTAAATTAACCCACATTTTATTTTCGACTTTTGATGTAATTTAAAAAGAGGGTCTAAATTGATTATTTGTGCTTTTGAATTGAGTCCTCAATGGCTTGTTGACTGCGAGAAAAAATACTCGAAATTCCAATGAAAAAAACCGATAGCGAGGGAATGTGAATTTATCAGTTTATTTACCAAAAACGCGTTTAAAAAGTTGAACGAAAAGAAGAATAAATATGCTGACAATTGATTGATCAAAGTGGAACATGAGATTTTTTTTTATGTGGGAATCGTAATGTTGTAATATCCAATATTTAAGGTATATACTGTACCCTTTAGAGCTGTAACGTTTTTACCCAATTAAACTACAGGTTTATCAAATTAAGATGCAATTTCCTGACTTGACTGCAAAACACGGTGTTTGCAAAGTTCCTATAAGTTGTGGAATTTTGTGCAAGTAATTGCACAAAAAATGAAACTTGCAGTTGGATTTTCTTTAAAACTTGGCGAGAAAAAAGTCTCAAACCAAACCCATACAGAACGCAAAAGAGACTGTTTTATTTTATTATTGTACAGTTGTCGCGTGTTTGAGCACAGCGAAGTAATTTGAAATGCTATCTAATAGGTGAATAATAGAGAAAAATGAATGAATGAGTCATTCAGAGGGAATTTCGCAATTTGCAAAACTCCACTTTTTTTTCTTTAGTATTCTTCTATATGCAAAAATATAACGCCAGACAATAAATAAAAGAGAAACCTCGTGTGGTCAAATTCACACAGTAACTCAATGATAATTCAACAATAAAATTAACCAATTTGTCGTCAGCATTACAATGCCATGCATTGATGAATTTGGGGTAAGAAGGAAAAGGTAAAGAAAGTGTCTTTTTATCTCGAAGGCAAATTTGAATTATATACCAGTGAGTTTCTTCCACATTGAATGGGGTCACATTCGGTATTACATCTTGTCTTTACTCTCTGGGTAATTACTGGTTGATGTTGTGAGAGGTGACGTCAAAAGTGGTGACTAAAGAAATTCTTGGGGATCAACTTTTTGCTGATCCTCTGTAATACTTTTCAGTTATTAATGCATTGGATGCTTGACATCGCAAGAAATTTTGCAATAGTGTTTATATCAAAATGATGAAGTCCTATACAGCTTAAGCATTTGATAATGGTAGATATTCCCCAATTGAGAAAAGTGATTGAACTATAAACCCCATTTATTCGAGGATATTTCAAAACGGACTCAACCTCCCAGAGCCACTCAACGCTGTAACTCGAAAAATCTCCCCCAATGGTTTGTTTCTGAGATAAAATCTCCCTATAACGACTTTTAAAAATTCGATAAGAGTGTCTCGACTAAAATAGAAAGATTAACCCTTTAAGGACGATTGGAACACCGGTGTCCCATAAAAAAATAATTTTTCCTGACTACCTAAAGTTACTTTTTTCTTGTGTTTATACGTAATTGCAAAGTAGAAGTTTGAAGGGATCTAGGATATTTTCTGCAAGTCTCCACCTATTTGCTATATGATATATATTTTTAAATTTTCATATTGAAAATTAATTTTAATTATTTTCTATACTTCCAATTTATTTTAAGCAAAACCGTTTTGGAAAAGGAAACTACAATACTCAAACATAAAATTTTTCGTAAGAGTGAAAATTATCAGTCATTGGTATCGTCAGAAAAATTACTTAAATTTTTGGGCTACTTTTTGTCCCTATCGTTCATAGAGACAAAAATACACCAAATTAAACTCTATTTGCTTTTCGATGTTTAGATGTAAGACGTTTTACAAGTTTTATTTATTGGTTTCATTTTTAATGCTGATTTTCGGTCAGCGAAAACTATTTCGTCGTTAGGTTAATGAATTTTTTTTTTTATTTTTAAACAAATCTAACCATAGAAAGACTAAAGTGGTCTTCAAACTAGAAGTTTAACCCAGTTCTCGAAGGTCTCACAATCCTAAATAGCAGTATTTTTTTTTTGTTTTTGAAAATCTTATGGATCATTCACTCTCAATAAGTAATCCTAAATCAAAATTTTACCAAAAACCTTGACCAACACCCAGTTAGAGAAGTTAAGTCATTTGGCTAATGTCCAACGCACAATAATCTTTGTTTCGTAAACATATTTTTGACAATTGAACGAGTGTGAGTAAGATCTAGATCTAGTCATCTCGCTCATTCTCATGACAAAATTTGAAAACATGTTTACAAACAAAAGTTATTGTGCGCTGATCATAAGCCTTATGACCTCTACACACTGAGAAATTTATGTCCATATTAAAAAGTTTTTCTTACATAAGCGTAGGGAATTTGCTTTAATATGGACACAAATTTCTCTAGTGTGTAGAGGCCATTAGGTCTGAAACTCGTATAAGATTTCGAGTAATTATCTTCTAAATCAGAATCACTTTACGGATTATTCACAAGCGTAATTTTATTAACCTAAAGTGCTTAGGAAAACATAAATAAATCAGAAAAATTAAGACTGCTACTTTTGTACCGTGAGATACTTCGAAATTCGAACAGAAAATCACATGACCCCCTTTGCAAACTCCTCCCTCCTTCTATCCCCACCAAAACCATGTTTTTTTGTTTATTTCCTTAACGGCTCATACGATTTCTTTCATTTTTGGATATGTTTCAGAAGTTGTCCAAATGAACGTTTTGTTTAAACATGCCTATGACATAAAAAATCTCCATCTTGAATTTTTGAAAGTGAGAGTATAAGTCAATTTTTCTATGGTCTATTTTTCAACCAATTCAGTTAAATTTGGATTTTTTGGAAAGGTCTTGAAATTTCCAACCTAGTTGCATCGGTCAAAATCAGTAACGAACCGGTAAAGTACCCGTCACATCGGAAGGCAAGTTCACTATATGGCGATAAAGGTGCACACCCTTCACCTCCCACTCAGATAACCCTAGGGACAAGGTACCTTCTGTACCCAATCAGTCTTTAGGGATTCAAATTCAAAGTAACGGCATGGCCTTTAGAACAGACACACGTCTTACAAATGAGTTATTTTTCTTAGATATTCTTTTTCTTCAGTCCGTTAACTTGTAATCCAACAAAAAGCTAAAGAGTAATAGATACGAACTTCCGGCCTTCGGGGGACCCCTATAAGTCGATCCGAGGATCATAATTATAATTAATATTTTTTGAAAACGGCTCCAACAATCTCTTTCATTTTAGGATATGTTTGGAGGTAGTCTAGCTGAATATTTCGTCCAAACATACCTATGATCTAAAAAAATCGCCACCTTGAAGTTTTGAAGATCAAATTTTAATCACTCCAAAGGGCATATTTTCAACCGATTTGATTAAATTGATATTTTTTGAAAGGTTTTGGAATCAGCAAACGTTAGGTTAATGATTCGGTTAAATATTCGTAATCGACTTATCTTTCTCGTATTTACATTTTTTGTAACACATGTTAGAACATTCTAGAAGAATTATCAGTTCTCTGCCAATTTTCGATTTTGAAATACTTTTATGATTTATGCATCAATTTAATATCCTCTAACACCATGGCACCAATAGATCATGCGAAAAATGAGTCACCGAAAACTCTATCCCGTAAGTTCGAACATTCCATAAAGCTGGGACGCTTTGCCATCCCTTTTTTAGAATCTGAAAACTTTCCTAACCACAAATTGCCCCAGGTTCCCTTGTTATTGACCTATATCATCCTATAACTTTTGATCTTACCAGACATAGATGCGAGTGACTTTGCATCCCTGCTTTTCATAAGCTTTTCATTAGTTCTAGCACCTAAGGATGGCTTTTACCGATTCGATCTATTATGTCCAATCAGTGAAGACCATCCTTAAGTGCAATAATTAAAAAAAATACTTAGAATAAGTAGGGGTGCAAAGTCACCCGCTTCTGTATGGTATTTTAAAGAAAATTACTAAACTTGGAGTAGATGAGGTAATTTGGAAACATACAGTGGCGACAAGATAAATAGCACAGTTTCAGACACTGTAATATATGCTTTTTTTCGAAAAATTATGCTTTTAAATGATGAAAGTAATAATAATAAATAAACTCGTATATAAATACATTTTGAATATGAAGAAAAAACCTGAATGTTGTATCAAGAAATTTAGAACGATCAATAAATTCTTGAAATGGCACATATTAAGAAGATAATATAAATAGCACACGCTATAAGAAGTGATAGTTTTCGATTTCTACTGCAATTAACAACTTACGAATTCTATTTTCAAATTAAATTTGGATTAATTAGTATTTATTTAAGTAACTTTTTGAAAAAATTAGCGCTTGATAACGAAGGATCATTAAAGAAATCAGGATTTGACACTATTCTATTGTGACTGTATTTCATGTAGTGTGGATGTCTACTTAAAACTATCTCAAATTAGTTACATTCGAGAGATTTATCTTGTGGTCAATCTTTTCTTTTAAATTCAACAGGATTTAGGGCCTTAGGCCGTCCTGGTCATTCCAGAAAATCAATTCTGTACTGATTGAACTAGTTTTAAAAACTTTTGGCATTGTATTTGGGATTATTAGCTTGGTTGAACTTAAAAACCAAAAGCAAATTCTTTTCGGTGTTGAAGTACATATCTTGCCCAAAGATATCCTTGTAAACAAATTAGTTATCCTAAACTCTTTTACGTAAAACCTGTAAATTTGCACCAAAGGCTCTATTTACATGATTTTTCTGTTCTCATAAATTTATTTTACGAAAATTTGTGGCATTAATGACTATAAATGATCAAAAATACAGAAATATAATGAATCTTAAAATAAAAATAAATAAATGGTAATATTTTCAGAGAAAACGAAAATGTGCTATTTAAATTGTCCACACGAATTATACCTAAACTCATAAAATGACAAAAACACATGGTTCTATTCTAACAGATACAGATATTAAATAATTATCATTTTTATTTATAATGGGCATTTTATTTTCAATAAAATTAAGTATGATCACGTATAAAGATTGATATTGTATCATAAAACATCAAAATAAGAAAATCACTGAAGGTGTGCTATTTATCTTGTCGCCACTGTATGTCTATTTTGGAATTTTGAGATTTTCTCACTGTTTCAGATGGTCAAAGAGAAAAAGATAACTAAGAAGAAGTAGTGGGAGGTGGGGCTACATTATTATACGATTTTTTCGCCTATTTCTAAATGAACCTGGTCCTTACAAATATTTTATTTAGATGCACAATTGTTTTGTCTACCCAAATTACATCATGTTGGAACCCAGTTTCCTATAGAAATATGGGAAAATCGTATAACAATGTAGCTCCATAGCTCAAAGTAGCCCCATCTTCCCTACAAGACTTTACATTTGAGAGCACTTCTTCGTTAGTTTGTCGTTTTGCCATCTAAAACTGTCAGAAAATTTTAAAGTTTCAAATTAGACATGATTCCGAATTACTCTATCTGACCCTATAATATCGTCAGTTAAATCAGCATTTGTCGTAACTTCCTTTTGACAACTTTTCAGGAGACGAAATTTTCAGTTCAATATTATTTTTCTTAAAAATGAGCCCCGAATGCGATACTTTTGAGCCAAAATAATAAAAGTGGCACTAATAAACTGTAAATTAACTTGAGAAAATCTTTATAAAATTATTTAAAAGCTGAAATATTGAGAAATATGTTAGAAGAAACACAATAATATTTTATCGTAACTTCCATCGCTTATAAAGCTGTAACTTTCAATGTATGGAGATCTTGGAAGTTACGACAATTTTCTAAAATGCATTAGATCAATTTGAATTATTCTAGTGATAATAAGCGCTTTTATTTGATTAAATTAGTCAATAATACTGTTATCCCTGTCCCTAAAAGCTTTTATTTCATAAATTTTATTGAATAAATTTTGTGCGCCGTGTCACTTGTTTTGTTTTGAATTAATGACAGATGGGTAGGGATTTTTTCTCATTTTTTTCTCGCAAATATTGAATTAAAATGATTTCATGTTACACTATTCGCACTGTCTTTCGATATATGGAAGAGTTTATAAACGTTTTATTGAGTTTATAAACGTTTTGCCGCAAATTACAAGCCACGCAAGTGATCAAAAGAAGTTACGGCAAATGATGATTACTGAAAATTTTGTATGGAAATTTATCGTAACTACTCCAAAAATGGAAGTTACGACAAATTCTGATAAATTTTTATTAATTAAGAGCACTTACGATAATTTTTCTGTAAAATAGTTTTCAATGGGCTTATAAAAGTTTCTGTTTCTCAAGTGCGTTTAATAAACAAAATTACTCCGATTCCAAATATGTATATATCTCAAAATCGCAAAAATGAAGTTACGACAAATGCTGATTTAACTGACGATATTTAAAATTTAAATAAAGGCAAAATTAATGGCAAAAAGTGGCGAAATGTGGTTAAGTCACTCCAGCCGAACCTTGGTGCAGCGTATACAGAACTTAACCTCAAAGTTTTCAATGTTTTTAGGTTAAACAGTTTAAGAAATCTTTCTACGCAGTTTCTTAATGTCTCAAAGCAATCAAGGAAGTATTTTCACCGAGTCTCAATTAGTCGCTCTGATTGCTTCAACTTCCTAATCACTGTCCCTTATCTCTCCCCAATTGCACCAACATAATTGACAATGTCTGATAGCACAATCATTGACCCGAGGAAAGAATTCGCAGCCAAGTGAGTGGCCAGTCAGATAGCGCGGATTTTGAGGTGAAAAATTGTGCCGAGTGACGGAATTGTTTGGCCTTTAAACTCATCACTTTGGCCAGATAAATTCATTCCGTGGCGAAAAAGAAGCCATTGCGCGAGAGAAACCAAATGTAACGTTCTTTTTTTTTCTCTTTGCCCAGGTAACATCTCTCCGTCTCTGTCTCCACGTTGAGTATGTCTGATGACGACACAAGGTGCTGGAGATGAGGTTTTCTGGGGATCGAAGGAGTGTGGGACAGAGAGGGAGAGAAGAAACCTGAAAGAAAAATGTGTACAAATGCCTTCGCCATTGCGCGCTCTTTCAAAAACATCCACCAACACATGCAAAGGCGAGTGATCTTGCCTCTTACGACGCTTATTTTTGCGACTGTATGCAATGGTAAATCCAGTTATTTATCCATCTTCTTCTCTCTCTCTATCCTACTCACCCATACAATTGTCCAGGAGGTGAATCAAGTAGCCGCTGCTTTGGAGGTTTTAATGCGAGCGCGGCTTAATCCATCTGTGAATTGTAGTAGTGTGCGTGTTTTTGTAAATGAAATAAATTCCTTCTTCTTCTAAACACCACTTTTTATCATTGATTTATCCACCTTTGCACACCACATAATCCAATTATTGCTGCACAAATGTCACCAAAACACCCACAATCGCACTTTGTCATACATTTCACCAATTTCCACGCAACATTTTCACAGGTTTTTCACGGAAAATTCGAGAGCTCAACTCAAACACCAACCGAACCAAATGAATCTTCAACTGTCACTGATGGTATGGAAGGTGTGGTGGCTCTTCCAAGGTGGGAAATTCACCACTTTTTATAGCACCCAGTGGTGAACACACCCCCAGCGCCATCTAAACGCCATCACTGTTTTGGAGACTTTTTTCAAACACCAAAAAGCACCGTTAACCATCCTATATAAAGCTCCAACGAACTCTAAATCATTTTCACTTCCTCCCAGTTGGTGACTAAAAAGTGTTCTCGTTGTTTCCTGTGATTCCTGCCACAAAAAAAATCCCAGTCTCATTGCAATTTTTCTCCCCCGCCGTGCATTGAAAGCCAAAGAAAAAGTCGCGAAAATTCGCGTGGAAATTCTCTTTCCCAACAGAACAATGAGGCAAAGAAATTTATCGCTGTTTTGTGGCATTTTATCCATTTTAATTGTCTATCAAATTTTTGGGGTATATTCCTTCAAGTTGTACCGTTCATCGGCCCAGGAAAATCAATTGAACAATAAAAAGGCCGGTTTTACACCAGTTCCAAACTTACGTAAGTACTCTTATCTCTTCCCCAATTTCAATTTTAATATCCCAGACAAAGGTTTTTATCACTCAGCGCAGTGAAGAGTCAGGAAGAGTTATTATTTTATGATACACATCTTCGGTTATTTGATGGTAAAATTTGAACTTTGGTTTTTGGAAAATTGAACCATCATCCTTCATTGACTTATTAATTTTTTAAGAGTATCATGGAAATTATATTGAGCTGGAATACATTAAAGATGGATCGACATTGGCATAATCACTTCTCCATCCTGTGCATTAATTGCTCGAAGTCTTTTAACTTGATAAATTGACTCTTTAAAATCCTTTAAGGCCCGTTCAAACCTGATTTTAAATTCAAAATCTCCATTTTTAATCTTTTTTGACTTATGGCGCTATTTTCCAATGAAAAATGAAAAATAGGGACAAATGTCTGTTCTAATATGCTTCTGTTTTACCGACTTTCTTTATGTTGGTATGCTGTCTCGACTATCCTCCCCCCCCCCTAGTCCTCATCGTGTTCCAGAACCACTAAACAGCCGTGACAAGTACCAACCCAAAGAATACTACCCAAAGAAGATTATGCAAAAGCATTTGAGAACAGTAAAGTGCTAAAAAAAATGTTCAGGAGAAAAATTTCCCTTTGAAATCGTCTTTTATTGAAAAATTAAAATGGTTTATAGCACTTTACTGTTCTCAATTTCTTCTGCATAATCGACTAATCTTTGTATTGGTTCCTGTCACTACTGTTTGGTGGTTTTGCAACACGACGGGGACTGAGGAAAACAGTCGAGACAAGGAATCCACATAAAGGAAAGTCAATAATACAGAATCACTTTGGGAACAGTAAAGTGCTCATAGGAAAAGTTTAAGAAATTCAAACCTGAGATGTCTTTGCTCTTTGGGAAAGATAGAATGAGCTCACACAGAAGTAGATTTTGATTCTACAATAGTGTCTTGAATAAAAGGTAAATGGAACTCTATTTGCACAAAAAGTCTTTGAAGTTCGAAGAATTCAAGTTCAATTTCGAATTTTCATACTAAATTTTCGAACAAGGTGGGGAAAATTTATCAAATACACTAAAATGCTGGAGAAAGAATTACCCACCCGGCAAATTCTGCAGAGTTCTGCAGAAATTCGTTAGATTTGAAAATGTAACTGCCGAAAATTCTGCAGAATTTTGTTCTGAAGGTGGATCCGATCGTTGTATGAAAATTCTGCAGAATTTTCTACAGAATTTCTATAGAAAATTTTATGAATTTTTGGCACTTTCCTCAAGATGTCGTTCTGTCAAAATGGACTTGGAATATTTTCTCTGAAATTATTTATCAACTTTGATAGAATTTATAATCACGATTTTCATGATATATTTTATATATATAAATACTGCGAAGGTATACTGTCTATAGAGAAGGATTAATTAGCAGTATTAAACATACTCCTGACCGAAAATTCTGCATTTTTTGATAAATTGTACAAGAATTTTTTGGAGAACAAAAAAAATTTTACGAAGTGATTTTCAGCTGAGGCCTTTAAAATTATTTATTGTTTATGAGAAAATTATTCTTTTCATTTCATTAAGTATATTTTCGTCAATTATTCCAATAAAATATATAGATTTGAAATAACCGTCTCTGAAGCAGCCATTAAGTAACAGGTGTGAGACTTCGCTTACTAGAGACAAATTTTAATAGCTTTGGTTATTTGCCGTTATCATCGCTAGTGCGGTTTTTTGAATGATGGCCGTTAAAAAAAGCAGAAGAAGAAAAATTGCGGAATTTCCGGGAATTGCAGAACGAAGTTTTGCTGGGAAACATAAGTAGATTTTGATTCTCCAACAGTGTCTTGGATAAAAGGTAAATATAACTTTATTTGCACAAAAAGTCGTTGATGTTCGAAGACTTCAAATTCAATTTCGAATTTTCATACTAAATTTTCGAACAAGGTGAGGAAAATATATCAAATATCATAATCCGTACAGAAGTAGATCTCGAAAAATTCGAAAATCTATTTGAAGATCCAAAAAAGAGACTTTCTTACTTCTTAATACTTTCATAATGTGGCGGAAGTTACATCCTGTTCGAATTTCGAAGTGCTCAAATACCAAAATGTGACGGTCTTCACATTGTTGTGAGGAAAAAACAGAACAATGACGTTTACTATTCTTGTTCCATTATTTAATCTCTCCAAAATCACTGAGTAACTCTTTTGCCAGCTTTTTTAGTGTGATATTTGATAAATTTCCCCCACCTTGTTCGAAAATTTAGTATGAAAATTCGAAATTGAATTTGAATTTTTCGAACTTCAACGACTTTCTGTGCAAATAGAGTTCCATTTACCTTTTATCCAAGACACTATTGGAGAATCAAAATCTACTTCTGTTTTAGCCCATAAGGGGAAATAGCCATTAGTAATTTTTATGATTTTGTCGGTTTAATAAATAATTTCCAGAATTTTGTTTTACCAAAAATTAAATATTAATCAAATATTTAGATTTAGATTTACTTTAAATAGAATTTGTGTTAACGTTAATCCCGAAAAAAAAAGATCTTGTCTGTCTCAAATATAGGGAAGGCTTTCAGACTTAGCACATACTCTGGTTTCGATCACTCAATATTTTTCCCATAGTGGAAAACGCGCTAGCTTCGGACAACTCAAGCTTTGAACAACACATTTTCAACAATATGTTTCTAATTTAAGTTGACTCATTATAATATTATATTTTAATAGCTAGTCCAATGTCTCAAATATCTTCCGTCCGAGGTCAAATCCGTTTAGCACATAGAAAAAATTGATTGTCCGATGATAGCGCGCTTTCCCATACTCCTTTGACGAATCTGAATTAGGATTAATATCCTAATTCAAAACCATTTCTAGACGCTTTAACTTTGACAGAAGATTCAACACATTAAGTTTATATTTTTTCTGAAGAGAATTAGATAAATTTCCTCCTTGACTCTTCTAGAATGTTACTGTTTAGTGAAAATTCTTTTGATGTAACGTGAAAACTTCTTAAATACAAGAAAAATACGCGAGTGTAAAATGCTTCTATTGAAAACAAATTAATCCAAATGGAGACAAGGGAAAGTTTCTAATTGGAGACAAACAGTGTAAGTGAAAACGGGACGAGAGGCTTTCAAAACCTTGTTGAGTTGCTCCTGAGTGCATGATTTGTTCTTATTCCTGGTCTTTTCTCTTTTCCCATCTAAAACAATAAGAAAATCTCTTCAAAAAAATCATATTTCCGGGGTTTCCTATTGAAGCATTTGCAGACACTTCAGAAAAACACTTTTTTTCACGAAAATAGGTAATTATTTCATTTGAAAACTTCACGTACCGTTAACAATAAAGATTAGCACTTAATTTAACTAAAATTAGCCAGAAATACGACATAAATGTTAAACAAAACGAATAAACAACAGTCACCTACCTTATTGTGTTTTTCATTGGAAAACATGCCAAATCGATGAAAAATTCCATGGTGAAAAGGTACACTTTCAATTTTTCTGACAAATTAACAAATTAAAATTTGTGAATATGAATTGATTTTCGCTTTATTTAGAGCAAAATTAACTAAATAATGAAACTAAGGTATAGAAAATATATAAATATAGCAATTTAGTACTGTATTTATCATGAAAACAGTTACGTTTCCATTTGGAGTAGCGAAAAATTTCCATTTGAAGCAGGTTTTGAATTAGCTTAATTTACCCTATCTATGGCACATTTTAATAGCTAGCTTTAAGTCACACTTTTTCTGAACAAAAATAGGTCAGATTAATTAAAGTAATATGAAAAAATATGAAATGTTCGAAGGCGGAGTGTGTGCGAAGCTTGAATGCCTTCAATGACTCAATCATTCTTAAAGGGTTAATGGATATGTTTTAGAAATCTCTGCTCCTTCTTAATATATCTCAAAATTATTATTTTTTTACGCAAAGAACAACCAATTTATGATACATGTTCAGTTTTCTTTAAAAAAAATGAAAACACTAACTAAAATTAATATGATAGTGAAGTGATCTAACGAATTATTTCTTTAAAAAAAAAAGTACCGTTGGGTTTGATAATGAAGATTGAACGTCCTCCTGATTTTCTGATAAATTACAAAATTGAAGCTTAAAGTGTCTGCAAAGCACTTTTTTAATGAAAAATAATCCGTTTGCTCACCTTTTCTACACCTTCCGGCGGGGTTAGCAGCAGTAAAGAAGTCAGGTCTTCTTGTGAAATATGACCCCTGCCCATCTACTGTGAGATGTGTCCCTCCAATCCAATGTCCGGCGCACGTCAACCTCCCGCCGGAACAGAAGCCGCACCCGTGCGAATTGTCCAACGGTCTGGGTCATGGACTGTGCTGCACCACGGGTCAAAATCACACAGGTGAGTGATTCGCAGGAAGTCCCCCGTGGTCATGAAAAATTCACACCGATTAATTGCCGTGTCTGACGCTTCTGTACAGCACAAAAAACCCAGAAGCATCATCATTTGCACCATCATGGAGCAAGGGAGGTGAGTCTCGCGGAGCTCATGTCAAAGGCCAGGGATCAATTTGTAGGGCTGCAGCGCCGAGCACTTCTGGCCAAAGCGCACAAAATAAAACCCGGAAATCCAGAGTTTGCACACAATTCACTATTTCATACCAATGATCGGGATAAGAAGAGAATCAATGCCATGACAGATAGGGCTATGCAGGAAGTCATCGCTAGTAGATTGTTCCGAGAAAGGTGAGTAAGCTTTCTTTATTTTTCTTATTATCTATTTGAATCATATAAGAAAAGTTATAATAGTGCTCTTAAAGTTGAATTGACTATGAAATTTATTATCATATTCGTAATATTATACAAAAATCAAAAAAAAATATTTTTTTTTATTTAGTTCATTGAGATCGTTACACAGAATGTTATAAATTATACTATGAATAACTATCTTTAAGTAAATAATAATCACAAAAATGCAAACAAATCAGGAACATTTCCATTATTATAAAATTCCGTTTTTTTTAAGAAAAAATAGAACTTACACTGAGAGAAATCTGAAAAAGTTAAAATAACATTCCGGAAATGTTAATTTTACCCTGCAGTATTGATCCAAAATCGGTGTAAATATTACCCTTTTTAGGTGTATTATGGGTTAAAGGTACCCTTCTTTATGCTAATTTTACCCTTAATAACGTGTAAAATTAACATTAAAAAATCTTGATATATTTTTACACCTAAAAAGTGTTAAATTTCTGAGGAAAAAATGTTAATCGCACCCTGTTTTTTTCTCAGTGTATATAAAGCATACTATCTACTTTCATTTATTTCATGAAAATATATATTTAACGTCAATCAAAAAATATAATTGTCACTATCAAAACTTTATTCTTCATTCGAAAAAAAACTCACGAAAACAATGCAATTTTTGCAAGATAAATGTTCAAGGCGAAAAAGGAATTTAAACACGAAAATTTATTCTTTGCAGAAGAAAAATTCTAGAGAAAATACAATTTTCACTAAAAAGGGACAGATAATCCTAACCGGCTTATGTAGGTGAGATTCTTAACGTGAGCTAACTCGGAGTGCATGCAAATTCGATTTAGAGCTGAAGTTGGGAGACGCCATTCAGTTATCTTGAATCAAATTCGTGAAATTATACAAGTTTTGTATTTGAACCAAAATGTCAAGGATTTGGATGAACTGACAGAAAAGTGTTATATGGGTGAAATGTAGACCAGAATGTTCTCTATAATTTTGCTGTAGAACTTGATCTCATCGATTAATCAGAAGCCAAGATAAGCGAGGTTTTTTGTTTCTTAACTCGTTTTTTCATCCAGAGTGCCCCAAGTGTTCATTTGTTGAACTTCAACTAAATCAAAGAATTGTTGTATTTTGCGGGACTTTTCATTTAAAACCCTATTTTAAGTGTCTTGGTGGAGTAGAGGCAGTCAAATTGGCATCTGAGTGATTTCAAAGCGTTATTATGGGAAAAATCAATTTTTTCACACTTAAACGGCAAAATCGGACAGATTGCATTATCTGATCGAAAAATGATGTATGGACGAAATGTAGAGACAAATGTGCTCTACAATTATGTCGAAGTAATCATCAAAATCGGTTTAGCGACAGTCGAGATAATTGAGGTTATGTGATATTGAAATTGGTTTTTCGACTGTGGCGCCCCTGGTGTTGGTCCCACGAAGTTCAAATATTTTAGAAAGTTGCAGCATTTGGTGAGATCTTTCGTTTAAGCCCTCATTCATCAAAATCGGTCACATAGAACCGGAGATATGATTTTTTGAATTTCGTGAACTTTGACCCCTCATATCTCCGGTTCTGTTCTAACCACAGCGCACATATGCACCATTTTGGAAACGTCCTAGACTGGACTACAACATACTAAAATTTCATTAACTTGCACAATGCCGTTTTTGAGAAAAGTGACTTTGAATTTCGATGAATTTTGATGCTATCACAGCGCCACCTGTGGTGACTTTTTGAACTTCCATCTGAAAGTGCTCATCGAGACGAAACCAAAAAGGTAAAATTTAGGTCGCTATGTTAATTAGAACCGGAGATAGAGGCCGGTCAATGTTCGAACTTTGACCCCTTATAGCTGGGGTCAGGGGTTATGGATCGACTTAAGGTTTTTTTTGTTTGATAGGTATAATCAACGGCTACAACATACTAAAATTTCAGTCCGATGCACAATGGAATTTTTGAGTTATTTAACTTATAAGATTTAAAAATCTTCTTTTTAAAAATAGCGCCCCTAGCGGTGGTTTTATGAACTTGTGATGTTAGAAGGGGAAGTGGCATTTCACGAGAGCTTTCCAAAATAAAAGTTAAATTCTGACAATTAGAACCGGAGTAATGGCCATTTTAAGAAATTTTTTTTGGACCCTTATAGCTCGGGTCAGGGGGGTCGGGGGACCTTAAGTTTGGTATTGATGGAAAGCTCTAAGGCCCAGCTATAACATACTAAAATTTGAGCCCGCTCGATGCCATAGGTGCGGAGCTATTGAGAAAAAAAAAAAAAAGGGGGTCTTCAAAATGGCGGAAGGAGGGGTGGGGGGTGGGGGGTCAATGCACCAAGTTGCAATTTTCACCCGATATATAACCTTTGCCGAAAACCGCAAGTCGATATCTTTTTTAGTTTAGGAGTTATTAAGCTCGAAAGAGCGGCCGGCCGGCCGGCCGGCCGGGAACGTAAAATAGCCACATGTATATTCGTGATCAGGAAGTGCTGAAACACATTTTGGCCAAGTTTGAGGTCGATCGGACGACATGAAATTTTGTTAGGATTATAGTAGGTGAGATTGTTAAGAATCTCACCTAGTATGAATCTGAAAAACCGCGTTGAAATTCAATGCTCTATTTTATTGCATTGTACTCTCTACAGAACGAGCAATGCAAATCAAATGTTCCTCATACTATTTTAACTGAAATTTGTTTTCCTTTTGTTTTAGAAAAAAAATATATTAGGGTAAGTGTGCCAAATTCCGGCCAGCTTGTAATTTCGGCCACCTTTTTTGTTCCTCGAATATCCATGAACTTTTATATTTTACGTACTCTAGAGATTATACAATGCAAAAGAATAACAAAAAATGTAGCTTCGGCAAACGAGATGACGTGAAAAAGATATTGGAAGAATTCCCGAAGGGCAAGGAACGATGAGAATGAAGGTGGCCGAAATATTACTCAAAGCTATGTCTATATTTTTATTCATTTTAAAATGTATTAAGAATCATTTTAGAGTAAATAAAGACGATAAACTGTCTACAAGGTTCCAAGCAACACTCTTTCAGAAGAAAGAATAAAAAAAATCAATTTGTATTTAAAATATTACATTTCAAACTTGAAACTTTGACGCTTGCATGCAACTATGCCGAAATTTGGCACACTTACCCTATCTCGCTACGTAAAGGTCTAAAAATTACTTTTGAACGACTTAGATATATAATTTCCACTGAAATTCCCTTGGTAGTCATAAATCGAAAATATGTTGTATTAGTTATGCTTATTTTTGAGTACCTTTTAAATATTGTCCATGAAGATTTTTCGTACATATGCGAAAACACCGTTGAATCATTTCTTCTAATGGTTTTTCAAGGTCAAAAGATAAAGTAGCTCTAGAAAGCATATTTTCCAATCGATTTGGGAGAAGTTTGGGGTTATCAGAAAGGTCTTGGAATTCCTGACAAGTACAAACGAGTTTTAGCCGTTTAATCGGATATTTATTTGGAACAGTTTATGATTCAGCTCAAATAGATTGTTAACTTGCAATAAATTTAAAAATTGACAAAATAGGAAATTCTTTGAAAATTGCTCTATCTCATAAGCATGATGCTCCTTGAGTTGAGCAACATCTTCATTTATCCAAATGATTTATGAATGATTTATTGCACATCAAACTCACTAATTGAAACATTATTTGAAGTGATGTTCACTTGATTTATTTGACATCGGACTTTAGGTTATTGATACATGTGAACTAACCAAAAATAGTTCCACTAAATGTAGAAGCGTCACCATCAATTTCAGGGATAGCAAATTACTATTTAGGGTAACTGTATCAAATTTCGACCAGTTTGCATTTTCGGCCACTTCGTTTTTTCTTCAAATTTCCGTGAATCTCTAGTTTTTTCCATACTCTAGGACTTACTTAAACAATAAAAAAAAAACAAAAAATGTCGCTTCGACGCGACGTATGAAATAATGTGAAAAAAATTTTGAATGAGTTCCGGAAGGTCAAGGAATTATGAGAATCAAGGGAGCCGAAATATTACCCAAAGCTATGTCTATAAAAGGTTCCAAATAACATTCCAAAACAAATAAAAAAGAAATTCACTTTGTTATTAAAAATATTATATTTCAAACTTAAGGTTTCAGCCCTTGCATTCAACTGTACCGTAATTTGGTGCAGTTTTAATGTAAAAGTAATAAACATGTGTTTATAGATTTTGGATTTAGCTAATGAACGATATTAAACATTTCAGGAATTGCATTTTGTCTGGGGACGTGGTCTATTTTTCAATATAAAAACACTGGTATTATTTAATATTATTATTTTAGTGATTTATTTGATATAATCCAATTCCTACATAATTTTTAAATTCCATATTTTTCAATTTATCGTTTTGGCTTAAAGTTTTGCTATCGTCCATAGTTCTCTCATTGTCTTTCTGATTTAACTAATCTGACTTCTTGTTGAAGATTTGCAACGGTTATTTTTTTTTTAATCAAAAATCACGAATCTAATTAGTTATAAGCTTATAAGTTCTTAATGAGGCGTGATTTAATTAGTTAAATAAAGTTCCTTGCAATAGAATCGTATATGTTGCTTGCTTAAATTTTATTCCCATGGTAATTGGACTACTACTTAAAAAATTACGTCCATATCAATCTTAAACTGAACGAAATAAATGTTAAACTTGATATTTAAATCCCATACTAAGACATTATAAATATATCATTATCATTTACTTGGGTAAATAAAAATATACCATCGTTATGCGGATGACTGCACTTTTTTCACTATTTTTCAACTTAACCCTTTAAAATTGGGTAGTTAAAATGAAAGGAGGGGGGACAAATTGGTAAAATTATTATGTATTGAGTTGTTAATGAATGGGTTTTGCGCCACTAGCATAAATTTTACAAAATTTTACTATGTTAAAAAAGTCAAGAAGAACCTTTCATTTAGGAGGGAGTGCGAGTACCTTTTGAACTTCTAAATACATACTAAAAAATTAACAATTTCTAATAATAAATGACGCTGAAGGTCTTCACATCCAAGGGTAAGACGCTCGAGATCTACAAGATGACGTAGTCATCATTTTGATTTGACGTTTCTGTCCAGTATTTTGAGTAAATATGAAAACCTAAAGCTCATCCTATTGGCCTAAAATTTTAGTATGTTGTAGCTGGTGTCAAGACCTTTTCATAATATATCTATGTTTCGGCCAAGGTCAAGCAATTACCTAGATATAAAGGCTCAAAGTTTCAAATTATGAAATATTCATATTTTCACGTTTTCTATTATTTTATCGATAAGTTCATATATTTTCATCTTCACAACTACAGTTTATTTACGATCCTTAAATAACAAGATGTTATAAGTAAAAGCATTATTTTCTGTTCCTTTGTTAGTTAGATCTCTTCACCTAGCGGTAACGCTGCCTTTTTGATGATAATTTCAATAAAGGAAGAGCACCATAGTTATGCATTCATGAGAGTGGTAAAATTTTCAAATTGAAATCCCTGTATTCAGGCAATCTCTTGACCTTGGTCGGATTATTTATATGTTCTGAATAGGCTTTGACATCAATTACAATTTACTAAAAAATTTTAGTTCAATCGAATGAGTTTATTGTTTTGACAGTTATTCAAAATGACGAGCAGACACGTAAAATCAAGATGATGACCACGCCATCTTCCATATAATTTGATTAATTTTATTCAACTACCTTTGTAATACAGTAGAGTCTCTTAAATTCGAACGCTCGGGGGGTATTTTTGACATTTCTCACCTCCCAAATTCGAACGATTTTTTCAAAACTAACGAAATTTGTGTGAGATTGAATTGTACTTTGAATCAAATTCCCGTACTTTCTCACAAGTCTTAATGGTAACATACTTCCTTTTCATTTTACACGACCATAATGTATGTAAACATTCAGGAAGAAGCACATAAATATGATTTTCATTCACTAAGAATACGAACTTTCTAACATAACCTCACAATTGACATTTTGAATCCAAACGGCGTTCGAATTTGAGAGATTCAGATTTGAGAGACTCTACTGTAAATCATGCGTTCCTAAGAAGAAAGTAGTGAAAAAGTATTTTAATAAAAAATTTTAACAAAATCTAAATGAATTGATCTAGTGAAAAAAATTAGAATAATTTATCCAGTAAATTACTGTAGCTGGAAAACCACTTTTAAAATTAGGCTGTCAGATAATTTCTTCGCCAAGTCGGTTTTTGGCAAAATATACCTATTTATTTGTTAGTGGCTATTAATGAAAGTGTCTTGGACAGCATGGTGTAAAGAAACCCGTTACGACGGTATGTACTTTCATCATCATTAGTAAAGTTATCAATATAGTCCAAGAGATGCAAAATTATGCATTAAAAGCGTATAAATGATTAAAAATCTCCACTAACTTTTCAATAGAAGAATTAATAAAGATTTGTTTCAATTGAAAAGCGAGAATTTTCATATCTCGACCTTCAATTTCTTTGGCAAAAGCATCAAAATGTTCTACAAAATTATTTTAAAAATAATCAAGAGAGAACCCATGTATTAAAGCACTTGAAAATTTATACAATATAGGGCTTACAAAAGCATCCTTCTCTTTAGTATCTGATCAATAATCCAATTAACGAGATGCAAGATTGAAAATATCTGTTGTTTTGTTAAGTTGTTTCAAAAGATCCAGTAGAAACAACTGTTCAATTTATAATACAGTAAATTGAATAAAACAATTTTGTGACCACTTTGAAACATTACGATACCCTTTTGATTAGCACAATTCTCTTATTTGCTTTCAATTGCGGTTCTTGGAATTTTGGTGAATGTTTCATCAACAAAAGAGCTTCTTTGTGAACTCTTCAAACTATTTCAACAATTTTGTGATATGCAAACGACTGGTAAATTAGGAAAAATTGTTTATAATTTAATTGAAATTTTTCATGTAGTTTCCTGGTGTTTTTTTAACTGAATGATTTTTTTCATTTATTCTATTTTTTCGGTATTTCAACACAATAATTGTAAAGAATTTAAGATATTTTTTTTAACAAATGGTGTTGGTGATTTCGTAATGATTGTGATTTTTCGCGCAATTAAAGCTAAGAATAGATTGGTGTAAAATATTAGCTTTAACACTAAACCTACCAAGACCCGGTCAAATTGACAAAAATGACGGTTTAAAATTACCACATATTTAAACGGTACAATGTCACTATAAATATTTATGAATTTCATAAAATATGCATGTAATATGTTTTTCAGTGTTTAAATTTTAATTTTTTGCTCTTTTCCAAGACAAATTTGTTGAGTATCCTACCCTACCGCGGTTTGTCATTTGACCGAAACACGACCGAAGACGTTCGTAGGTTTAGTGTTAACTAGAACAATCAGATACAACATATATAAATCACTACCGCAAAAAATAAAAAGAACACTGTTACTTTTTAGGTGAAACAATCATAAACTACCGAGAACAAATCTATTAACAAGAAATTAATAATTAAAGTCGAAAGAACATACCGAACTTTTGTGATTTTAATGACATTTCGATGATTTTTCGATTATTACAGAATTAGATATAGAGAATTTTGTGCACTTTCAAACCCCTATTTTATCCCAAAAAGTTTATTCTGAAGATTTTCCAATTTTTTTTTTTTGCTTTGTAAGTGACGTTTTCACGATTTTTATTAAAAATGTTTGTAAAAGATTGGTATTTTTCACATAGGGGAGACTGTGGTAAAATTTGTCAAAACGAAAATTTCTATATTCACTATTTTCTAAAATAAATGAGACTGAGGCTTGAAATTTTTATTAGGGAAATGTTGGCATGATTCGCACAGAGTGAACCTTCAGGAATTTTAAGTGTATTAGTAACATTTTCTAACTAAGAATAAGAATGGCGTGTTGCTATAAAAAAGAACATGTTTTGCCTCAAAATATGCAATATTTTCCCCAAAATTCTCTACAAGTTCTTTTTTGTTATTATTTATAAAGTTTGTATAGTATTAAACTATATTTACATTTGACTTTAAAAACAGCATGGGAAAAGTCAAAAAATATGTTCAGCAATCCGTACATCAGTAATGTCTCTAAAATTAAACGGAAAATAAATATTTCAAAAGCGAAAATGTGAGTATTTTAATCTATCTTGAATGTCATACGTCATTTGTGAAAAGTTTCACTTGGAGTATTAATTTTTATTAAATGAAAACTTTAGTTTAGTGTAATATTTGAAGGCTTCTACCTCAAAATACCTTGGTGCTAAAACTTCCACTAAAGTTGTGAAAATGTGATAAAATAATTTTTTTTAAAGCTAATGGGTGGTATACACAGAAACCGGCTTATTTGTTAATTCTTTAATAATTAAGGAAACCTATGCACAGAAACCAACTTACTTATTTAAAGAATAATTTCTTATTAAAATGGCTGTTAAAGACTTCATTCTTAATTAATAAGTGTTTCTATTAGTTCCTATGCACATGACTTGACATTTTATTAAGTATTCTAATTTTCGATTTATAAACAAAGTCTTCGAGAGAAGTTTGTTACACTTCATCGTCAAATTGAGTAAGAAAAATATTTAGAATTGATCAATTTCATTCAATTAATTGCAATAGACTTAAGTAATCTTGTACATTTTTATAGGTGGATCACATTAAAATAAAGCAAAAAAAATTGATGGAACACTAGCAAACTTTCAAATTTTTTGATAATTATATGAAAATAAACTGGGATTGGCTCGCAAAAGCAATTAATTTTATCTACATTATCTAAAAACTTGAAATTTTAAGAAGTTCTTTCAAAGATTTAGTGAACACATAGAGCTTATTTCATTTTATTTTAGAGTCAGATGTCTTCAGATTATATTTCAGATTATATTTTTGTAACTTTTCTTTTTTATCTATATTTTTTCAATCTTTTTTTTTAATATTGATCAGTTATTTTTATTTATGCAAATGTTTAACCATTATTTCAATTAATTTATCAATATTTAGGAATTCTTTGATTTTTTTGATCTAATAATATTATCTGGCTATTGATTAGTTTTTTATCTATACTGCAGAAAATTCTCAAATTGTTACAAAACCCGAATCCGCATTTTCTTCTACAAATTAATTACAATTTCTCCGCAAAATCCACAAAGAAAATAAATCCTCATATATAAAACTTAAAATTCTCAATATTATTACATTGAAAAACTATAATAAACCAAAAAAGTGATATCTTGAATGTTCGAATGTCTTAAAATGTTCAAAATTCTTTTAAAAAAAAATGAAACTTTTCAAGGTTTCTCAATCATAGTTCTGTTCTTTTAGCGGTGGATAGAGGAAACTTACTGATTTACGTAACAGAGCTTTCGGAAAGCAATTTTTGAGTTTATAGCGTTTGTAGGTTTTTTAATTGATTACTAAGTATGCCTAATAAATTAGCTGTTATTGTGCATACTACTCTATTTTTCATTTAAGCAAATTTTCTAGCATCCATATATTACAATAAGAATTAAAATTGTATCTTATCATATAATCAGATTAATATATAAATATATTTGTTCCCCTACATTAATCACCTAGGTCTTAGGCCTTAGGACTATTTTAATCGATATTCTGTCTGATAAAATAATTAAAAAATATCAAACTACCAATAACTTAAAAGATAAACAATCAACAAATAACGGAAATGGACTACAAAACACTTAAAATCAAATTAGATGTTATTAATTTATTAACATTAAATGTAAGACAATTCAAGACAGTACAATGCAATAAATAAATTACCAAGCGAACTTAAAAAAGATAAATAGAAATGTTTTAATTAAAGAAATTAAAAAGTTATTGTTGGAGATGCAGTAGGAGGGATTGCCAATGCCAGAGAATCGGTTGCAACAAAGAAAAATAATGAATTGTTTAGTCTTAAGAACATAAATAGGTCAATTAGGTGTCGTTTTGTTCAATAGTTCCTCTCTATTTTATTAAGTCCATGTAAAATTGGAAATAAGTGGCTTTTAAATTTTTTTCCTTGATGAATTAAATTAAAATAAACATCAACAGAAATAATAGTCTTCTTCAGAAGCTAGAAAGCAATTTATTTCACGAAATTATTTTCAATTTTAACAGAATAATTTTAAAAGTTTTCATTCACTAGAAAATGTTTGGTTTTAAGAGCCCACAATCATTTATGAAATTTAGTAGAATCAAAATGAAATGGTAATGTTAGAACTAAATATAAAGCGAGTGCGGTTGGATTAAATAAAAGCATCTTAACTAAGTTCCCAGAGCTTCTATCAACTGGCAAAAATAATCTCACCCTAAGGGCATATTCACCCAAGAAAAGTGCCTTGTCTGTTTTAAAATGTCTGTTGTTGAATCTTATGAGCATTCCAATATCCCAAACTCATTTAATTTAGAATAAAAATCTATTTGGTGAATTTTTCAGTGAAACGTTATACAAAATTCAATATTGAAAGCTTTAAATTGAATTTTATGGTCCATTTTGGGGATGCATTTGAGTAACTTTTCTCAGAGAAAGCTACAATGTCGTCTTAGATGGAATTTTTTTAGTTTTCCATAACTGCTTTTAAAAAAATCAAAATTGATTTAGGGGAATGTAGGCATGGTTCGAACAGAGTGAACCTTCAAACAATGTGAAATTTCTCTTTATTTGCAAAGAGCTGACTTACCATTTCTCATCTCGTCTAATGAGCTTAATAATTATCTATCTTATGGCTAAGGAATGACAAGCTAGTTCTTCGCAAATAAAGAGAAAATTTGCGTTGTTTGAAGGTTCACTCTGTGCGAACCATGCCAACATTCCCCTACAATTTATTTTTTGGTGAATTTTTCATTAAAAATAAACTTTTCAAAAAACTCGTCTGCAAAGAGCATTTTCCAAGAAAAAGTTCTTATGTTGCCTTTAAGAAGTTCTCAACTACATCAAGATTAATTTTGAATTTAAATAACAAACACACCATAAAGTACATTTTTCCACAGAGAATTTTTTGGTGAAAATGGTCTCGTAGTTACAAATAAAATTTTCGATGCTCCGAAATATAAAAAAAATCAATCTGAGATTATCAAGCTTAAACCACATAAAAGCAATCAATAAACGGATTTAAACAGCATTTATGGTGATTTTTCAAATACAGTCTATAGCTTATTTTTGGTCTAAATACATTTCTTCTTGGAATCCTAAAGGTCAGACACCATTTCCACTAATAAATCTTTTCAAGTCTATGAGAATGTATTTGTACTTCTCTTTATTTGTCAAAATCATCCAAATCGGTGAAGAAAAGGATCAAAAAACTGAATATCCTCAAAGAACCTAAGTGACGATTTGTTCCTATAAAATATCTTTAAAAGAATTTCCAGAATTTCATTCATTTTAAAAGTTATAATATAAAAAAGACTAATATTTAAATTGTTTTTTGCGCAATGTTTCGAAAAAACTTTAGTCCTTTGCATCCGTAAAACGTTTTTTTTTCTCGCAGGAAACTCCTACAAAAGTAATATAATCAAATATCAATGGATTTCATTGTTAAATTTGGCCTCGTTCTTAGTGCTAAGATCCTGGAGGGGAATTCTGTAACGCTCTGGCAATGCAAATTGGGTTCGCATAGGAGAGCTTTTTCGAAAATGCGATTCTGAGATTGCCATTTCAGCTCACGTGGCATTGTCAGAAGTCACATATTTGAGATTTCTGGAAATTCAAATGACAAAAAATTTTGTTCAACAAATCAACCAAGAAGTACTGTATTTTCATAAAATCAGCAAGTAAAGGGACTTCATTAAACAATCAATGAATTGCATTTTTGAACTTATATGATATGACAAAAAAGCTCGAATGGCATTGTCAGGTTTCGAACTCACGCGTGACAATGCCACGAAAATTACAGAATTCCCCTCCTGTAAGGGAATTGTGTAATTTTCATGGCATTGTCACGCGTGAGTTCGAAACCTGACAATGGCAATCGAGCTTTTTTTTGTCATATCATATGAATTCAAAAATGCAATTCACCGATTTTTTAATGAAATGCCTTTACTTAGTGATATTATGCAAATACAGTCTGTCTTGGTAGATTTGTTTAACAAAATTCGTATGTCATTTTAATTGCCAGAAATCTCAAATATGTGACTTTTGACAATGTCACGTGAGTTGAAATGGCAATGTTACGGCTACAGAATCGCATTTTCGAAAAAGCCCTCCTGAGATTCAAACCCAATTTGTCATATGGCATCGTCAGAGCGTTACAGAATTCCTCTCCTGGATACGCCTTTGTCTTTTATTGAGTAGTAGCTCAGGTTAGAGAAAGACACTATCTCAAGACTGTATGTGACAAAAGACTATACGATGGTCATGTATATGTTTTGATTTCCGTTATAACGGTTATAACCATGAAACATTAATTTCGTGTTGATGTTTATTTTGCAATTTTTGCAATTTTGTACTATTTTCTTCATATTTGTGTATGCTTTAGAGGCTTTAGAGTTTCCTACATCTACTAACTACTACTAGGGGACAGTGCCCATGCTTTGAACGGTCCCAAGCTTCATAATGACTAAAATTTTCCTATGTTTATTAATAAAAGTGGCCCATCGCGCCCTTACTTTAAAAACTAGAGGAAAGTGTCCTATTTTTAAAATATATTGCGGACTCACATTTATTCAGAAACATAAGAAAAATTTAGTCATTATAAAGCTTGGGACCGTGCAAAGCATGGACACTTTCCCCTACATCCTACTACTAATCTACGATCTCTGAAATGTCGTTAAATCATTCCTAAAAACGGTTTTCAATATCAAAGATTTAAAAGGCTCCTAGAGAATGTATTTCCCAACCGAATGGTTCGTGAGAAACGTCTTGGAATTTTCGATATGAGCCGATTCCAAACGTTTCTGAACAGGTAATTAACCTAGTATAAACCTATAATTAATTTTTATCCGGAAATCAATTATATTATTCCTAAGCTATTTTCTGCGATCTTTCGAGTGATTTTTAAATCGGTTTTGAATTGGCATTAAGTGGTCCGTAAGTTTTGTTTTTTTTTTCTTGAAACATAGCATCGAAGTCACGACTTCGAGTATTTCGCAAAGTGTGAGATGTTCGTCTACCGTTTTTTTTTTATTAATCAGTATAATATCAAATCCTATTTCGGAGCAGATTAATTTTCTCGGAAAATTCTTGGACAATTCTGCAATTCGTCTTGATTTATTGCTCAACCACAGTGTCGTAAGTTTGCTGAACTGAACTCATATTGTACATAATTTACTGCATAAGTCAAAGACAATTGACCTAATAAATTTGTCCAAAATATATTACATTTGGATAAATCTTCTAGTGTCAACACTTTTTATTTAATTAGGCTAGAAATTTGTACTTTTTCTAAAGGGCAATTTTCATGTAGATAGACTGAAATGAAAACTGCTATAGCAAATCTAATAATATTAATGAAGGGAAATATCCAGGGATACAAAAGACAGGGAGAGGAAAGGATAAAAGACAACAGAAGGAATCTTTTTTCCTTATCCTATCTTCTCATTGTACTACAGACAAAATATACTATTTATTGCTGCCTCAGTGAAAATTCTGCTCTTGGCTAGACAAGTGAAAAATTAAAACTTTGTAATTATGAAAATGAAATTTACACAGTCATTTTGCATTGTACCCATTTCATATAAACATCAACAGCACAATGAAAGTTTTCTGAATTGTTTAATAGACGTAAATATTGAGTTCTATTTTCCTCACAATCATCTTTCTAAATAAATTTCAATTTGTATTTCAAATAAATTGTCGCTAAAGTGTTTTATTGGAGGGAAAATGTGAATTAGACAAATTCAATTTAGTAAGATACACAAATGAATATATTTTGCAGGGGTACATTCCTAAAATATTTTCGAAGGTATAACCACAAGAATTGCTAATACAATTTATTGATTGAGTAATAAAATTTTCCAACTTTTTGGCAATAACCATTTTCAACAGATAATTGTTTTTAATTCTCCGTTTTTCTGGTCTATAAATAAAAACGTGACACGATGACTCAACAAAAAAAAATCTTTGCATAATTGAGCAAAAAAAAATGTAAAATTAATTATCTGACTGTTAAAATTTTAAAACACTTGTCAATTATGTTTTTGTTCCAAAATCCAATCACAGTTTTATTTTAACAATTCAACACATAATTTTCGTATTTCTCTGAAAAAGGTATAAACTGTTATTTGATCTGACAATTTGAAAAAAAAAATGTTAAAAAAACATTTGGTATATAATTTCATCAATTCGTCCTGCTCTGAATTTATAATGTACATAAAACATTGGAACCATCTATTGAAGCAAAATTTATGAGCTGAGGCAAATTTTTTGAATGAAATATCTCACAGTAAAGTCCCCAAAATGTTTCTTTATAAAAAAAGGTATTTTTCCAATACGAATATTAATAGTTTAACTTTATAGTTTTAATTGCTGTAGAATACTAAAACATGAAATAAAGTTTATTTTTTCAACATTTTATATAAGAAAAAAACACTTTGCTATACACAGAAGGTTATGTCTTGCATTGAAGCTTGCATTTCTGTTTCTTTTTCAAGCATTTATAAAAATTTTGATGCAGAAGAAAAATATTTCTCATCTTTCAAAGCATTAACAAAACGCAACATGTATCGCTCAGACAGTTTCAAAGAATTTAAATTAGTTTTTTTTGCAATTGAATATTAAATTAAAAAAAAAATACCTTCGTCCGATTGACAATGCTACAAATTTCATATAACAAAATATAAGCATTTTATACAATCATTTTATCGCTTAAGTTATAAATGGTTTTAAGACTAGAATTTCCCCGTTTTAATTGAATACTTTACAAACACTTGCCACAAAAGTAATTAATTATATGCATAATTAGAATATAATAAAACTAAATTTTTTTATTGATATTGTATTTTTGACACGGAAGCTATCAAAGTCAAAATCAATTATTATTTTTACTCAAAATTCCATTAATTGCGATATTTTGTTAAATATTTAAGATAGTCTCAATATTTAACAATAAAACTTAATGCTTGGTATCATAACAACTATGCAAGGCAATATTCTGGGATTCCTTTGAAAGGTTATATCAATTTCGTATTTAATCCTTTAAGGACGTTTCAAACACCGGTGTCTCGTACTGCCCCAAATCGGGGAGGTTTGGGACAAGCGTCAAGTTAAATGTTTTATCTTCTTCAAGAAAACTCAGTTGTTTTCCAAGTTCTGTCGAGTACTTTTTATAAAGTCAACATCCATAAGTATCCTATAGACTGCATAAAATTGTGATACACTATCGTGATTTTTTGGAATAGTGTCTCAACACTGAGAAAAAATGGGGGTGCGATTAACTGTTTTTCCTCATAACTTTAACACTTTTTATGTGTAAAAATATATCAATATTTTTTAATGTTAATTTTACACCTTTTGAGGATAAAATTAACATGAAAAAAGGCTAATTTTAACCCATAATAAACCTAAAAAGGGTAATATTTACACCGATTTCGGATCAATTCTGCAGGGTAAAATTAACATTTCCGGAATATTATTTTAACTTTTTCGGATTTCTCTCAGTGTAAGAGCAAATTAATAATATTAATAGTAATGATAAGCTCCAGCAACGATATAATACCCTTTATTAAACATTAATTCTTAAATGAGTATTAAAGTGTTTTTTTCGTAATTTCTGAAACGATATGAAATATTAATTTTATTGGTTCAACAAAAAATATTTTGCCATACAAAATAAATTATGTGTTCAATATTTTTTTTTTAATAAATGCAATGCATTCTCATGTGAAAATAAAAAGTTACTGATAAAACTAATTAATTATTTTCAATAAATGAAATGAAACTGATAATTTTATTGACTATTTTTTCTAGCAATTAATTATACAATTTTCCATGAATGACTGTTATGTACGACTTTACAAATAGATCATTTAACTTTTATGCTAATTGAGATGCATTGAAGGAGTTTTTATGGAGGAGATAATACCTCTTGAAAAATCTCTTTTCCTTTTCTCTGCAAATGTAAGTCTTTTTTCTGCGACTCTCAAGTTCTTGAAGGAGTTGTAGGAAGCTCTCCAAAAGAGTAACAGTGAATAATATTTTCCAGCACGTACATTTTCATTTTTTTTTTGTACAAACACCCACGGAATGGGGAAAAAGTTTTCCAAGAAGTTTGTGAGTTTTTTTCAAGTTCTCTAAATTAAAAGACGCAAAAAATTGCTCATACATAAATTGGTGTTGGAAAGTTCCATGAATATTTTTCATTAAATGCTCAGGATGTTCATTTGCATATCTCTTAATTATATCTTTAAGGGAGGTGTTGGCGAAACAAAAAAAATCCTTTTTAAATTGCCGTGAAATATACTGAAAAAGGTATAGAGATTGGAATCTTTCAATACACTTCCCGTGTCATTGCCATTCAATTACAATAATGCACACCGAACATGCTTTTTGCACTAGCAAAAATTACTATACATGCACCTATCGATTGTCTGGCAATTTCGTATTATTAAATTTACAATGCATCACCAGTACCTATATTATAGCTCGAATTCAAAGACAGGGCAATATATTATTTATGCAATTCAAAAAGGGCCATATTTCGATAAAAATTTATAATTCAGAAAGTTAGTATAAAAGACGACATGGTGCGGTCGGTGCAATGATTGTCCGCATGTTTATTATAGGACTAGAAGCTAATACCGCAAGGCATATCGTTTAACTGTCTTCAATTACCCCTCCCTTAATTAACATTTCCTAGAAGATTTTTTTCTTTGTGTACTGACCTCCAAAAAATCGAATTTTGGTAATATTGTAAAAGAGGTGGCAAAGCGTCCCAGGCTTTGCGAAATGCTCGAACTTGTGACTTATGCCCTAGACACATTTACGACTAAAGTCCAGAGACGACTAAGCTCGTTCATAGCCAAGTCAGTTCCTCACACACTACAAACGAGGCTTAACGTTTACTAGCATTCACAAAACATAACTTTCGTGGGTTTTCTGCAGATATTTCTACTGAAATGCACTAGTACTCCTTTGAAAACGAAACTACTTGCAAATTTACTTGACAATTCACTTATAACAATAAGAATTATTCACTAGAATCGCGGAAATTGGCTTAAGTCGCGAGTTAGCTTCTATCTCACAAATAATTGTAATAAACAATAATTATTGCACGTGTACTGAGACATGAATTTACAAATAGTTATATTTTCAGCAGAGGAGTATTAGTGCATTTCAGTAGAAATATCTGAATAAAAACCCACGGAAGTTATGTTTTGTGGATACCAGTGAATGCTAAGCCTCGTTTGTAGTGTGTCAGGAACTGACTTGGCTATGAACGAGCTTAGTCGTTTCTGGACTTTAGTCGTAAGTGTGTCTAGGGCATTAGATGCTATACCTCGAAAGTACTTTCGCATCATTTACCGTTTACAGGTACTCAACCGATTTGAATCGATTCATAAATCACTCAATAGATTTCACAAAATAGTTTAAAGAGTAATAAAAATTATATTCGAACAAAAATTAATTATTGGTAAATAACCGGTTCATTACCGGTTCACAATCGATTTGAACCGACTTATAAATCACTCAAAATATTTCCCAAAATACACCTCAGGAGCAATTTAATTGAATTTCGTATAAAAATTATTTTTCGGTTATGAACCGGTTCATTACAAATTCAAAACCATTTGGAACCGGTTCAGTTTTGTCGGAAATTCCAAAACCTTTCCAACGAGCCCAAACATGACCCCATTCGCTTGATCAATGCGATCTTCAGTGTTTTTTTAATCTTTGACCTTGAAAAACCGTTATTAGGAATGATTCACCGCTATTTTCGTATATGGACGAAATGTTCGCCTGGATAATCTCTAAAACATATCTAATAAATGAAAAAAATCGCACGACACGTTTTCGAGTAATATGTTTTAGAGATTACTCAGGCGGACATTTCGCCCTTATACGACAATACCGTCACTGAGAAAAATCCGAAAAAGTTAAAATAACATTCCGAAAATGTTAATTTTACCCGGCATTATTGATCCGAAATCGGTGTAAATATTATGCTATATAGGTGTATAATGAGTTAAAGTTACCCTTTTTCATATTAATTTTACACTTAAAAAGGTGTAAAATTAACATTAAAAAATGTTGATATATTTTCACATCTAAAAAGTGTTAAAGTTATGAGGAAAAATGTTAATCGCAGTCTCTTTTTTCTCAGTCGTTGAATCATTCCTAATAACGGTTTTTCAAGGTCAAAGGTTAAAAATACACTAGAGAGCGGATTTATCAAGCCAATGAGGTCATATTTGGGCTCGTTGGGAAGGTCTTGGATTTTTTTATAAAACTGAACCGGTTCCAATCGGTTCTGAACCGGTAATGAACTGGTTCATAGTCGATAACTAATTTTTATCCGAAAATCAATTGTATTTACTTTTAAAACAATTTATGAATCGGTTTAAATCGGTTGAGAACCGGTGAATGATAAATGATGCGAAAGTACTTTTGAGGTATAGCATCTAAGTCACGAGTTCGAGCATTTCGTAAAGCTTGAAACGCTTTGCCACCCTTTTTTCAATTTTGAATTTGGTCTGCATAGTAATAGTTTTGGCAAATATTTCATCTACTGAGCAATTTGGGTAATTTTTGGGAATGACTGTAGGAAAACCTAAATAACCAAAGTCTTGGAGGACATGATAAACATTCAGGAGCTCTTAGCAATCCTTCTATCTCGGAACAACCTCCGGAACCATCAGAAAATCTGATAACCTATAAGAACTATAAGAACCTTTGATTATTTTACGACACAATTAATTCATGTTTTAAGTAAAAAAAAAAAGAATTATTTCCAAAAATTCTCCATTTAATGCAAATTCACAATGTAAATTGCGGAAAAGGAACCAATAATTTTTTACTGTGTAGCAATGAAACAACAAAAAAGACACAAAGCATTCAAAGTATTATTGAAAAACCAATTTAAAATATTTTTTTTTATATTTATTTAAATTTCTATCAAATTTATTTGTATTCATACCATACAAACGGAATTTGATGAAAGAATGCCAACTACATGAACTCACTTTAGCTAACGAATATGTTTTTTATTGGAAATATTTCCAAAAAAAAAAAAACCAAATTAATTTCCAAAATGCATTTAATTGTTTCTCTATCTAATTAATTTACGGCCCCAAAATAGCCGTAAACCGGGGGATTGGTGATGAGAAAGAGAAAATAGGGGATGAAATGTTTGAAAAGTTGTGCAGACTTTGCAATTGCACGTTGAAGTTTCCATTTGCTGTAGCCAAAAGGAGTGAAAAGTCGGGAGTTCAGAAAGGATTCAAATGAGGATGAAGGGGTAAAAGTTGTCCCTTGGACAAAACTTTTCTCATGTCGTTTTGATAAGCCATGGGAAGAGTAAAAGTTTCCCTTCTGTCTATAATTCAGAAACACGAGTAAATTCTCCACGATTGTTTTTCCTGCATGGAAAATCCTCAAAAGATTTTCCGGGAGTATTTTTTTTCCTCTCTACTAACCACAATTATATGCATTTTCCTGGATTGAAAATCTTTTATGGGAATTTTTGCTGCAACCAAGATCTGCTGACATTGGAAACTATTAATTTTCAAAGGATTTTATTTTATCGAAAATTAATGGTTTTTGTAGGTGAGATTCTTTACAATCTCTTTTAAAATCGTTGTGAGAAAACCGACCTTGGGGAAATTTAGTAGAAGGGAACCGACGAATTCCGGTTCCCTTCTACTCTTTTAAAATGCTAAATCACCTGGAGAATTAATAAAAATCTTGCATTTATTAACTAATTCATTAAAAAAGCGTTTTTGTTGCTGCTTTAAAAAAAAGGGCGAAAAAAACAGTATTTTTAAAATACAGGTATTAGGGGAGACTGGGGCAAAAAGTCATAAATTGAAAATTCAGTATCTTCTAAGATAAAATAGATAGCGGCCCAATTTTTTTCTATAGATGCCCACCATAGACCTTCTTCAAAGTCGTAAGTTTCTTAGAATTCGAACAAAGAATTTAGAAAATTAAACATATTGAAATTTTTAGCCCTATTTTTGAAATGTTTTCCTTACAACAGATATAAATTTTGACCTACTTATTATACAAAAATGATGCACTCGTAAGTATTTCCTAAATGATTTGGATTCTTTGAATACGAAACCATTATTTTTTTTTAGAATTTTACAAAGATTCTTTTCTCCAGAAATCCTTTTATTAAAAATGACCTCTTGGGGTAAAAAGTAACAAAAGATATAGAGCAATAAGTAATAAAGATCGAAGCAATTTATGATGTCTCACGGCGAAAAGAAACGTAATTTCCGCGTCTCGTCGCTTTTTGTTTTCATTTGCCAAACGATTAGCAGTCATTTGTGTGTTTTTTTCTAAAATAGCTTGAAAATCGCTTTTCTCGTTCAGATAGAGAAAACTGTATTTTAAAAATGTGTAGAAGAATAAATTTCTTATGAAAATATGTCACCTAGCTATTTTTTTTTTAAATTTACGAAAGCTCGTGATAAAGCAAATCAAAATGTGATAATATCCCATACCTGGTACTATTTTCCCCAACATTTTTTGAAAATGGTCACAAAATTACCTTTTAGAAAACAGCTCGATAAATGTATTTCCTTACAAAATAGAGGAAAATGACTTTCACAAAGTTGTAGAGCAGTAAATTTCCTATAAAACTGCACTAATTAGAAATTTCTGGGGCGCTAGGGTAGCTTGTAAAAAAATAAAATATCCGTTTTGTTTCTTTTTGCCCCAGTCTCCCCTACCGTTACTTTCCTGATCCATCACCGATTGTGACCGATGCAGAATTAAAAGATCTTTCGAAAATGTCCAAATTTGTCTAAATCTGTTGAAAATTAGGCCCTCCAGGGTGGTTGACCTTTGACCTTGAATAATTCAAGATGGCGATTTTTCCGGTGATAGGGGTCTAAGGACGAAATGTTCAGCTGGACTACCTCCAAAACATATCCAAAAAAAAAACTTGTTTTTGGAAGAGTTAGAAGGGGTGTGGGGTACTTTGAGTAAGTTAGTTCGATAGAGAATATTGACTTGTGGGGGGGTCACCGAAGACTGGAAGTCAATATCTCTTACCATTTAGCAGCCAGGACGGAGAGAAATTGAAAAAAAATCGATTGTGAAAACTGCTCTCTCTTTCGAGCAGTTAAAAAATATTTACCATGAATTGTACAAAATAAAGGATCAAAACGCACTCCAAATAGAAATAGAATATAATTATAAGACATCCATCACTATGCTTCTTCAAACTGAACTTTAACTTATTAGTTGAGACAATAACCCCCAATTCTGCGGAAAAATAACGCCTAAAAAACGCTTTTATAATTAATATAAAAAATAAACAAAAATTTAAAAGGTTTTTCTGACCAGCTTTAAAATTAAAGAAAACTTTAATAATTAAAGACCTTTATAAAGAACAAGAAGCAGTCTATAAAGACCTCAGAATTGATGAACAGCTTTCTAAAAAAATCCAGTCAATCAAGCCTCCAAAATGCTTCATAACTCCCTATTTTTCCCATTGCCAAGAATACCTAGGGTGGAGTAACCACTTATCGCCATATTCAGAAAAAGAGGAATAAATTTTATTATAACTTTTGAACTCTTATTACAAGAAACTCAAATTTGATACAAAACTACTTAGATGTATTGGTTCTAGATTCGTGAAAACAATAGTCCTAGAATTTAACGTTGAACTACTTAAAAAAACTGATTCTTATTAACAATGAAAAAATAACCACTTTGTTGCCACTTATCACCACTTTTCGTCAGTTTTGTAACCACTTCTCGCCACCCACTTGAAAAGGTCCAAACTCGATTACTTTAGGCAATGTTCTAAAAAGAATACATTCAGCATTTCTTTTTCCACATGATCACCTTATTATTACTCACTTTAAACGATTTTCCTTCACTTTTATTTGAGAAATCAAATTATAGGTCTATTGCAGAAAGTAAAAATGCAAATTTGACAACTGAGAATCTACGTAGTGAAATTAGCGTCGCCTATTGAAAAGAGATGGCGACAGGTGGTAAAATCAATACCAGAATATAACCACTTCTCGCCATGCCTCATTTTTATATAAAAATAATATAAGATGAAATATTAATCAATTAAATACAAATTTTATGTAATTCACGAGTGTAATTAATTATTCAATAGACAAAATATTTATCCAAAAAGGTATTTTTTACTTGATGAAAATTTGATGACACTTAGAATATTTGGTAAGAAATATTAGATTCGATGCACTTGCTTAAAATAATACTCTAAAAAATGCTCAAAATCGTAAATCCAAAATGAATAATTATTATTATTCGACTCTACACGTAGCAGCAGTAAACATACAAAGATCTTTGCGGCTCATTTATTTCACAAATCGCGAAAAATAGCGATTTCAATATAAGTGGCGAGAAGTGGGGCACTGGCGAATAGTGGTGATTCCACCCTACTATATTATTTTTAATTATTTAAAATATACGATATCCTTTTATTTAGTCCACTTTTAATTTTGACTTTAAAAATTTAAATAAGATTAATCCCTATGTTCCACATAATAGCTGTATTTTGAATTGAATTAATCAATTTATTGACCAATGTGGCTTGCGTTTACTATATCAATATAAATATAATGGTATAAAATTTCACTATACCATCTGTTGCAGAGAGTCCATTTCTGTGCGTGACTTTCTACTAAACAACTTCAATGGTGCTTTGGAGGGAGCATCCCTCGAAAGTGATTGTCAATCCCAGGATGCACCATGTCACAGCCGTCCACGACCGTATCGTCTTCCAGACGGTACGTGCAACAATCCTCTACCGGGTCGGACATCCTGGGCAGCGGCCGGAACGCCCCATTTACGACTCCTACCACCTGCCTACGTGGATGGAATCTGGGAACCGCGGTTGACCTCAGCCACTGGTCAGCCTTTACCCAGCACTCGTGACATCTCGAGATTTGTGTTCCCGGACGTGGACCGTCCCCATCCTACGTACAATTTGATGGTGATGCTATTTGGTCAATTCATCTCGCACGACATCACCCAGACTGCATCAATCACGAATCGTGATGGTACGCCAATTTCCTGTTGTTCTGAGGATGGATCTCGCCCACTGCCACCAAGCCAGAGTCATTTTGCCTGCATGCCCATTCCCATTTCGCCAGATGATGAGTTCTACGCGCAGTTCAATCAGGGATGCATGAATTTCGTCCGGTCGGCTATTGCACCAAATTGCCGACTCGGCTCCGCCAGGCAGATCGACCGGGTGACACACTATCTCGATGGGAGTCCAATTTATGGGTCGGATGAGCAGACTGAGGCTGACCTGAGGGCGTTCGAGGGTGGACGACTTCGGATGCTCAATGATTTTGGACGGGACCTCCTTCCACTGAGCAATGACGTTCAGCTATGCTCTCAGATTCCACCAGGCTCTACGTGCTTTCAAGTGAGTCTTTCGCATTCTTGAACAAAAAAAAAAAACATTTCAACTTTAAATTTTCCAGAAATTTCTTCCTTAGTGCTTTATTGCATTTTCCGTACAATTATTGCTGTTTTCTTATGACTAAATAATTAATTTGACGAACTTTGTGATTATATTACTAATTTATTGATTTTGAATTTTATGTCCCCTTTCTCTCTTTTACATTCCGTGTGCAGGAATTGTAAATTATCATATCCAGACATCAAATATTCTGAGATATGAACTTCTAAATCTAATACCCCCCCCCCCCCACCTCTTTAAATCGATATTTTTTAAAACTAGATATTCAAAAGAATTTCAACAATCGTCCATATAAATAACGTCCATAACTGTATAACTCCATGATGATTTATAAAGAAATCTTTATTGTTATTTTTTACATTTTTCAGTTGTTTTTTTATACTCCTTTAAAAGATATATACTGCTCTATCTTCGAGTACGAACAGTAAAACATTAAGTCCTACAGTGGTGGAAATAAGTATAATGCCACCCATTAATCCTTAAAGAAACTCAATAATAAAAGAAATGTCGAAAAAATTCATACGTAGACTATAAAGTCCTTTCATACCAACATAAAAAATCGACATTTTGATTTTTTATTCTAAGTATTTTTAGAAATATAATAGGGTAAGTGTGCCAAATTCCGGCCAACTTGAAATTTCGGCCACCTTTTTTGTCCCTCGAATTTCTATGAATTTTTAGATTTTACATACTCTATAAAGATTATAAAATGCAAAAGAATGACAAAAAATGTAGCTTCGACATACGAGATGACGTAAAAAGCATTGGAAGAATTCCTGAAGGGCAAGGAACTATGAGAATGAAGATGGCCGAAATAGGGCACCAAAGCTATGTCTACATTTTTATTCATTTTAAAATGTATTAAGAATGATTTTAGAGTAAATAAAGACAAAAAACTGTCTACAAAGTTCTAAGCAACACTCCTTAAGTAAAAGGAATAAAAAAATCAATTTCTATTAAAGATATTACATTTCAAACTTAAGACTTTGGCGCTTACATGCAACTTTGTCGAAATTTGGCACACTTACCGTAGAATTTTGTTTTTTAGGGTGGAAATAAGTATAATTCCACTCAATAAATTGAGCGCTAGGGTATTTATTTTTGACCAAATTTAGGTTAATATCTTTTAATAATTTCATTTTTAACTATAATTACTAAATTAAGTTCCATTTTCTAAAGTTTTGCATTAATTTTTACCGAAATATCATAGGAAAAATGTTTAACGAACAAAAATAAGGGAAAAATTAAAGTTCTGGTGGAGATGGATCTTAGGAACTAAGAAAAATGACTAGGTTCTATCAGAAAATTGTCAAATTTTTCAATATATCCACCATACGTGCCTCTTAATGTACCCCAAGGGTCAAAAACCTTCAGTTGTTGTTAGAGGCTAAAAGAGCTTTTTGCCTCTAACAGTGTTGCTTTTCAGTGGAAAAAAGAACTTTACCACCGAAATTTGATTGTAGAACGATGCTTTCTGTTTAGTCTGGTTATGTCCTGATGCTTTTGTCTCAAAATGGCATTCGTTAGTGATCTCGGGTCATCGTCGCATAAAAACTAAAAATTATTGCAAAAAAGGCTTTTAACAGTTTAATCAACAAGACATGTTTTACTCTATTTTAAACCTTTAAAGTTATTTTTTTTGCACAAAAATGAATGATTGATCTTGTTTTCACTTGTTTTTACTCGGAAAAACTAATTTTGAAACTTTAAAATAGCGTAAAACATGTCATGTTGATTGGACTAGGGGCCCATCAAGCGTAATAAAAAGTGAAGATATTATTCACTTTCCCTTGTAAAAATTTTGCAGATATTGCACTGCGATTTGAACAAATTTGCTCGTAGTTCTTGTATTATTTCGGCGAACATTATGACATATATATTTTTAGATAGATTTTAATGCACGATTTCGAAATATATCAGACTGATAAGTCAATTCTCTTTAGGAAAAAACTTGCCAATAGTCTTCAGAGCCTCTATGCAGAAACGTATGGAAAAATGAAATGTCGAGAGGCCCCTGATTAAATTGTTAAAAGCCTTTTTTGCAATAATTTTACAATCATCATCACCATCATTTTACAATCAAATTTCAGTGAAAAGGTTCTTTTTTCCACTGAAAAGCAACACTGTTAGAGGCAAAAAGCTCTTTTGGCCTCTAACAACTGAAGGTTTTTGACCCTTGGGGTACATTAAGAAGCCTGTAAGGTGGATATATTGACAAATTTGACAATTATCTGATAGAACCTAGTCAGTTTTCTTAGTTCCTAAGATCCATTCCCACCAAGACTTTAATTTTTCCTTATTTTTGTTCGTAAACATTTTTCCTATGATATTTCGGTAAAAAATAATGCAAAACTTTGGAAAATGGAACTTAATTTACTAATTATAGTTAAAAATGAAATATTGAAAGATATTAACCTAAATTTGGTCAAAAATAAATATCCTTGCGCTCAATTTATTGAGTGGAATTATACTTATTTTCACCCTAAAAAACAAAATTCTATTATATTTCTAAATATACTTAGAATAAAAAATCAAAATGTCGATTTTTTATGTTGGTATGAAAGGTATGGAAGCAGGCACTCAATGGGTCAAGTGGTAGAGCACTCGCTCTATGATGCAAGTGTCCCGGGTTCGAATCCCCTTTAGGTCACCAGGAATTTTTCTGGCGTTAAAGGTGTTCGGATTGCATCCAGTGAGCTTCACTGCACTTGATTCCACGGGCATGGGACTGACAACCTCATCCCGTACAAGAAAAAAATAATAATGCATGTCTAGAAATCCCCTTGTGGGAAGGCCTTGTTCCTTCATGGAATGTTGTGCCAGCATTATTATTATTATTATTATTATTATGAAAGGACGTTATGGTCTACGTATGAGTTTTTTTCGACATTTCTTTTTTTGTTGAGGTTCCTTAAGGATTAATGGGTGGAATTATACTTATTTCCACCACTGTAGAAATGTCGCAATAACAATATTGCAACCACTATTGAAATTTTTCGTTTTACAAGTGAAATTAGCTTTAAAATTTTGTGCTAAAATCTTTCAATATCCTTTACATAGGCTGGGGATACACGAACGAATCAAATTATCAGCATCACAGCCATGCATACCCTGTTTGCACGGGAACACAACCGAGTAGCCACGAGACTGGCCCAACTGAATCCTCACTGGTCCGATGATTTACTCTTTGTCGAGGCCAAACGCATTGTGGTGGCCGAACTTCAGTACATAGCGTACAATGAGTGGCTACCACTAATTATTGGCACGGAGACAATGGCTCGATTCGATTTGAATGTTCGTCCGGACGGCTATAGCGATGATTACAGTGCAGATATTAATGCTGCTGTCACAAGTGAATTCATAACTGCTGCCTTCCGTTTTGGTCATTCCACCGTCGATGGGGTATTTCGCACATTCAGCGAAACTATCGAAATTCCTGATGTCATGTTTGAGCCATCGCGCCTCTTGCAGAGATCCTTCTACGACGATATCCTCGTCACCATGACATCACAGCCAATGCAAGAAGTGGATTCATCTGTAACGAATGGGGTGAGTTTCATTTTTATTTCCTTTCACCATCCATTCACAGGCTCAAAGCACCGTCATTTAGGAACTATTGCGAAATTTCACATTCAGAAACACTTGTGATTAGATTAATCTACGGGTATATAATTCATATGGTTGCTCGGAAACTGAGCAAATTCCTGACAAAGCGGTTTTTAACAAAGCCCATCTAACTGGTAATAATGACCATGTATTGCAACGTGTATTTTGCGATCCGTGGAATTGTGAACTTATACAGCCAGATGTAACAGTTTAAATTTTCTACTCTTTGGGATATGCATTGTTTGTTGGCCAATACACTATGATATTGCAAATTCCAACTGGGCTTTTGTTATTATTATTATTGCCTTTGACTGAAAACCAAATATAGTACGTTATGTTTAATTTGCTACAATTCACTAAACTTATGAGTTCGAGCACTTTGGGAACTTTTCTTTATGATATTTTTTGAGTGGAAATCACAAGGGGTAGGTAATCGAGGGGAACTTGAATCAATTTATCTGGAGAACTCTTGAAGAACTTGAGAAAATCAAGAAAACTTACCGGAAACTCATAGAATCCATAGAGTATTCGAGAAACATACAGAGAATTCGAAGGACCATATGGAAAATTTGAAAAACGTACGGGAAACATTTCGGAATTCAAGGAACATACAGAAAAGTGATTAATGAGAAACTTGAGACACGCACAAAAAAAGGTTTATACATTCTCGGAGCCCACAAAAAATGGTTAGAATCCTATAGGGAACTAAAAAAGGAACAAACGAAAATTCGGAAGATCACGAAAACTTTAAGAAAAGTAGAACAATCCTTGGAATACCAGAGGAATCTATGGGGAGCCCTCAAAATACCCGAGAAACACTTAGAAAAAAGGAAATGCTTGGGAACCTTGAAAACCGGAACCTCAAACTATAACGTAACCCCCTTATACCGCACAATTTTAATATAATTTAAAATTTGACTATTTTCGGACACTCAGCAAGTCAATTCCGTAACTCTTTGATCGAAAATGTCTTAGCTAAAGAATTAAACGAGCTTATCTGCAAAAAAGATCCTGACATTGTGTCAATACAATTCCGAAATAGAGTTTCAGATCTCAATTGGAAAAGTTTGGCTTTATTACTTAATTAAATCATGTTTCGAGGAGAATAAGGGAAAAACCAATGGCCCATCAAGCCTAATAAAAAGTGAAGCTATTTTTCACTTTTCCATGTAAAAATTTTGCAGATATTGCACCGCGACTTAAAGAAATTTGCTCCCAATTCTTGTATTATTTCGACGAACATTATGAAATATGTATTTTTATATAGCTTTTAATGCACTATTTCGAAATATATCAGACTTATAAGTCAATTCTCATTAGGTAAAAACTTGCCAATAGTCTTCAGTGCCTCTATGCAAAAAAACGTTTGTTTTTTGCAAAAATTTTGAAAAAATGAAATGTCGATGTTGAATTGACTCTTTTTCGTTGTGATTTTCGATTAACTATATTTTAGAGTTGATTTTACTTCTATTTAGGTGTAATATTCGGAAGAGTTGTTTTAACTTTTTCTTCCTAAAATTTATACGACAAAAAAGTGTAAATAACTCTTTTTAAGACCGAAAATAATTCGTTTTAAGAGTTAAAATAACTCGTTTCAAGAGTTAAAAAAATCTTTTTTAGAGTTAAAATATTCTTTAAAATCCCAAAATGAATATGTTTTGCAATTTTATGTTTTTTTTTTATTTTATCTATATCTTTATTAAGATTTTCTTGATCTCAAGTTCCCTATGTTCCGAGCGAATATCACGTATGATGCACTCACATGTCTTCATGAAACACTGTTAGGCATATTTCTAGTTGATGTCCCATATGAACTTTGTTACACGAAAATCTTCTTAACTGAAGTATATTCTTAAAACGAAAGCACTTAAGCATATATTTCAGTCGAGATGAAATTCTACATCGAAAAATAATAAAAATTACATCGATATCTGACGAATTAATTCAACTCGCACGAAGAGTTTTTTCAACACTATTTACTAAAATTTACAACGAAAAGGTGTAACAATAACATCGATATTCGTAGAGTTAATTCAACTCTGCCATAGAGTTGTTTGAACTTTTTAGGTTTTTTCTTAGTGTAGCCGGATGTGAGAGTGCCTATCATTGACTTGCTAACATTAGATTGGTAAATTTTACTTGATTAAATAGTAATTTATTTAGATCCAAATTGCTATCCTCCATTAAATTTTACTGTTTTCAAGTGAAATTGTAATATCTAATCTCCGTTCTAGTAAAATTTATTATCAGATTAGAAAAATCTACTATCCGGATGATCCGGATATTTTAGAATCTAAGAGAGGTTTGAAGTTAAATCTAAAGAAAGATAGTAAGATTTACCATCCGGTTATTTGAATATAATATCCATAGGATAGGAAATTCTTAAAAATCAAGACAATAGATTCTAAAGAAAAATGTTAATGTTCATTTTTCACTGAATTGCAAAATTTGAAAGTATAACAAGATTAAATCCTATAAAGTATGAGAAGTCGAAATATAATTAAGCCTCATTTCAATTTGATAAATATCCTCTCTCTCTCTCTCTGTGTTGTTCAGGTGCAAAAATATAAATTTGGTGAATAATAGAATTCGATAAATTTTGAAAGCTTAATGCAAATTAATATTTGCAATAAACAATAAGTATTTTTTGCAATTTAATTCAGATCATTTTAATTTTCAATTTTTCTCGTCTTTTATGAGAAACTCATTTGCATGACAAGCATTGTGTGCATTTTATTCACTGTATGACCTGTTGAAAAAAAAAGAATTGATTTTAATAAATAAAGTATAAATTTCCTCTCAATTGTAGTCTATTGTAACCATTTGTTACTTACTTTCAGTGAAATGAGCAAAAAGTTTAAAGCCTTTAATTTTTTTATATCTTTGAATCAAAATCTGTAATCTATCGTTTAGTTCATCGATTCTACTTATTAGTAAGGGTTCAATAAAGGGCACTTCTATATCGTTCATGAGAATTTGCAGGAGCACCACATTCCATTATGAAGCAATATTTCAGGAGACATCATGAAAGATTCAAATTGCTTCAATTAATTATAATAATACTTGCACAATATTGCATAGACATGAATTATTATTAATTTTCCTTAGACAGGAATGAGGTTATTAGTCCCCATACCCCGTGAAATTCAGTACAGTGAAGCTCACTGGATACAATTCAAATACGTCAGAAAACTTCCTTTGAATGCCTTTGTCCTTATGATATAATTACCTTATGATAATATCTGTAGAAAACTTCTTCTCCGCGGTTTTCTAATATGATTAATACGTATTTTATGATAAGAAGGATTACAACAATGTAATATTATTCTAAGATATACCAAGAATTGATGACAATAAGCCTTTCTATTTATCTATTTTTCACCCTTTAAATACCCTTGGGCTATTACATTTAACAACTTTTTTCCCCATTTCTGAAAAGAAAATATTTCACTGCATGGCAATTAATCTTTTAAATTGCTTTAACTGCCATTTAGCACGAGTTGGAAGATGTCAGATCAAAAATCTTAATGTTATGTTATCCCTTTCAACAACGTCTGTCCCCTATAATGCCCTACTTTTGCTGTCAAGAGTAGAAACGCCGCATTCATTGCAAAATCACCCAAAATACTTTTACTGTCATAGCCCCTTCGGTCCAGCTTTTACAACGATTCCACTGACAATTATGCAAATTCTCACAAAATTCCCACCAACTTTTCTTCCATTCCACGTATTGAAATACGTATCCATGCCCAGGCAACCCACCATAGAATTTCATTTTCAATCCCACCCTCTTTTCCTCGACATTATCTGGTAACGTGAAAACGGGTAGGTGTTTAAATTCAAATCAGGTGCAATTATAATTGAAATCAAGAGAATTTTTCATAGGGAAAGGAATTGTACCTTCTCTGTATTCATGAGAGTGCCTAACGAGAAGCAATATAATTGAAGAGCTTGAATATTTGACTGTACATTTTCAACATCCCATTAAAGTGAGAATTATTCAGTAGATTTGCAAATTAGTAGGGAAACTTCACATGTGGAAACTACCGTGAATTGTTCTCAATTTCTCTTGTCTCTATGGAAGTTCCAATTGATGCTGTGAAAGTGATATTTACTTAGGTTTGCTAGCAGCAGCAATTGTGGTGATTAAAGATAACGTTAGAATAAATGGAACCAAACAGTGATTCTTTTTCCCACTTTGAAGAGTCTATATTTGAGGAAGGGTTGCAGAGTGGTATTTGGGGTAGAAAGACAAATAAGCTCCCATTTACGCAGAAGCTTTTACAAGGGATTATTTATTGTGAATATCTGTGACAAATTACTGTGTCAAGGAGGTGCCACACCACCTTACCAAGTTGTAAATGAATCACAGTAGATTTACATTTAAATACGTTTAATCAATATAATAGTGCAAAAATTTTAGAGTTTAATATTTAATCAAATATTCAGAGAAAGTTATCTTCAATTGCTTTTTAATGCAAAAGTGTTGACATATATCAAAAACTTTGTTAAACTTCCATGTTCTTGAGCTTTGAATGATCTATATAGTACAAAAGTTTCAAAAGCTCATGTATTATCAAGTCTTCCTAAATTCATACGTAATAAAAATTTTCTTACGAAAACTTCCTCAGCCAAGGATTATTGTGAAATTATATAAAACTCAAATATAAGTTTGCACTATCACAGTTTAAAGTGATTTTAAGTTGAAATCTGAGATAACACAAACTCAAACAGTTAAACTAAATATTTAATTTGTGACTTAAAAATTACCTCTTCTGAATTAAAAAATAATATTAATAATAATAATTTTATTATTATTATTCTGATACGGTATCTTATAGAAAAATAAAGATTTTGAGATATTACACTACATTGTTCCTTTTTCTTACACCGGGATAGATTAGAGTTATCAGTTTCATTTCCCGTAGAATAAAGTACAGTGAATATGAAATCTTAAATCTTTAAGTTCAAATACGCAAGTTTCATAAAGGTGCCACTGAATAGTTACATTTTTTACCTTTTTATTGTTCTCAAGTGCTTCTACATGATCGTCTTTCCTTTGTCTTGTTTCATATCATTATAATTCATATCATATAATTCTATTCTCTCGAATGCCAGACTATCCGTTGACGGAATAACAGGCTACTTTCAGTCTCAGTCCTAATAATTTAATTTACGTTTTTCTGAATATTTTTATTTATCTCAATATCCACTTACTTAAATTTTAATAATAACTTTTTTTCTTTTTTTTATTCTTTTACCAAACATTGTAAGAGGGGCGAACCCTATTTGTTTGAGAAATTAGTAAATAATAATAATAAAAAAATCATTAACCGTTTCGTAATTTTAGAACATGTCGACGAAAAGTCGATAATGAAGAATCACTCGAAAACAGTGAAGTCCTAAAAAATTATTAGGATTTGATTTTCCCATTTCAAATTACAATATAGAATAGGACAGTGGCGAATATAACGGGTAACAAAGAAGCACGCTGACGCCCCCTACCACGAGGGCGTCCCTGAACAGTTCTTTTAAATATTTTATATGTTTTTTTAGATGATAAAACACTTAACTTTATCCATTAAGTCACCTTTAATATTGTAGGTGTTTAAATTTTAATTTACTTTTCGATTTTAATTAAACACTAAACAAGGACGTAGAGAACGGAAGGAAAGGACGGGCTGTTGCTCCCCTTACATGATATTCAAACAATTAAAAAATAAAAGTATGAAACTAAAAAAATAAGAATCTTAAGGACATTTTCACCTAAGGGACCTAAGGCACTTCTACTGTTCTGAAACGTCGTTCCTTGGATCGGTTGAATCTTATGAGCTTTTCAAAAAGCCCAAGATCATTTAATTTGGATTAAAAATCGATGAGTAATATTGTGTTGTACAAAATATAATTTTTAAAATATTCAAAATAAAGAGAGCTTTTTTTTTAAACTTTTTGATCAAAATGGAAGCTGGTCCGTCGTTTTGAAAGATATTTCAGGGAATAGGGTAAAGTGATACAAGTTGGACATAGTGTTACAAGTTGGACATGGCTTTTTTTCTTCATAAATACAGACACAATTTATTTATAAGCATAAGGAACCAAATTATAAAACTAAAGCATTAAAAATATACAAATAAAAATGAAGTACTAAATTTATCAAGCAAAAAAGCCCTGTCTAAATTGTACCATTCATTGTCCAATTTGTACCACTTTACAACATTCAAAATATGGTTAGAATTGAAGTTTGAAAAAAAGCTTTCAAAAATGTTTGAGACCAGGGGCATGACGTTTCCTATGTTTTCCATATGTTTTTAGCGAACCGAAAACACTTTTGAGTTTATTAGTTATTTTCTGTCATTGTAGAATGAATTAGCAAAAAATACAAATACAAAATAAAAGCCAATTTAATATAGAATAGGCAACCGAAAATCCCAAATTGGAAATCTAAGTAGTTTTGGAGATATATCGTGAAATGTGTACGAAAACAGGAAAAAATTTACACTAAAACTGGTCGCATTTTTCAGAGTTAATGTCACCCCACTGTTTGAGACTCTAAAAAGTGCATTTTATATTCCATTTCTAATTAATCCCCGCCGTTTTATTTTTTTTTTCAAAAAAAACAAAGTTCTAGGTGTCTTTAACAATTTTTCAGCTTCCAAAATCCGCCGAAAGATTGAATTTATATTATTTTTTTAATTTTAAACACCCTAAAAGAACATTTTTCTTTATCGGAATTTACATTCATAAAAAAGCACATTCAGTAATATTTTAGACGTTTTAGAGAATTTTTTGTAGAAGAGTTCTCGTTTTCGAATAATTTGAGATGATAAAAGATATGGAAATGGATTTATTGTGAATTTTGAACAGAAAACTTGTTAAAATCTTCCTCGCGAAGATTTAAAAAACTACATTCAGAAAAATAATCGAGTAAAACTTACTCGAATCGATGTTGAATTGACTCTTTTTCGTTGTGATTTTCGATTAACTATATTTTAGAGATGATTTTACTTCTATTTAGGTGTAATATTCAGAAGAGTTGTTTTAACTTTTTTTCCTAAAATTTACACGACAAAAGAGTGTAAATAACTCTTTTTAAGACTGAAAATAACTCGTTTTAAGAGTTAAAATAACACGTTCCAAGAGTTAAAAAAAATCTTCTTTGGAGTTAAAATAACTCTTTCAAATCCCAAAATAGATAGATTTTGCAATTTTATGTTTTTTTTTTATTTTATCATTTTCTTTATTAATATTTTCTTGATCTCAAGTTCCCTATATTCCGAACGAACTATGACGTATGATGCACGCACTCACTTGTCTTCATGAAACACTGTTAGGCATATTTCTAGTTGATGTTCCATATGAACTTTGTCACACGACAATCTTCTTGACTGAAGTATATTCTTAAAACGAAAACAATTAAACATGTACTTCAGTCGAGATGAACTTTTACATCGAAAAAGAGTAATAATTACACCGATATCTGAAAAATTAATTCAACTCGCACGAAGAGTTTTTTCAACTCTATTTACTAAAATTTACAACGAAAAGGTGTAACAATAACATCGATATTCGTAGAGTTAATTCAACTCTGCCATAGAGTTGTTTTAACTTATTAGGTTTTTTCTTAGTGTAAAGCTGCTTTTGATACTTTTCCCTAAAGCAAAGAAAAAATGCTAACATTTGTTTATGCAAAACTAATGAGCACTGTTTGTGAGCTATCTGAATCACTTAAAATTATCAAAATAATATTAAAATATTATGCTAATTTTCCAAGTATAATGTCGAAATGCCTTTTTTTGGTATAAGAACATTGTTTTGCGACATTCTTCTTAAGCTCAAAAATCAATTTCCTCCAGTAGAAAGCTATTTAGATCTATTTTCTGCCCCTTAGCTAAATCCGTCGAAATCGGCACAGAAATGAAAAAAATAAAAAAAAACAGAAATGAAATCGGAAACTGTTCCTAAGTGGATTTCTTTTTCCTAAAGGTACTATTAAAGACTTTATTGTTTTTTTTTTTTTTAAATAAGCTCAAATCACAATAATTGAGCTTACTTTCCAAATTTTCGAGAATATTCTTGTTTTCGGTTTCTTTTAGGGATTATCCTATAATTTGACCCATACCTCTTACTAAAATCCTGCACACTAGATACTAAATAGAGTCCTCTCTTATCAATCCTGAATGATGGCCACCTCAATCTATGTAGGGGAAACTGGGGCACCACCAAACACGGGGTACCACCAAACACTGCGATTTTTTAATGGGATATTCGACTTCAGAGGATAAGACCTATAGGAATTTATAGGTACTATGCGGATGCTTGTCCACTGAAGGAATGGTCGAGATAGTCCAAGTAGTTTAGAAATAAAAATTAGTGTTTGGTGGTACCCCGTGTTTGGTGGTGCCCCAGTTTCCCCTATTCAAAATTGAACAGAAGAGAAGATGTAGCGATTTTGTTCTTGGTATCCCGTGCTGTCCTTAAAAACCTTTTCTGACTGGGCTTTTTACTTTGTATCCTCCACTGGAATAGCACTATTATTCCTTTAAACAGAATAGGACATCTTTCTATTCAGAAAGGTCTTTTAATTTACTGAAATCTACTACAATGTTTGACCTGATTGAAGCACCCTTAATTTGTACTCATTATTGCATGATTTTCCAACGGTAGGATAAGGTGGGGCTTCATTGAAAACGCTATTTTTCGCATATAAAGGTAGCTGGACTTTAACGTAATGTTATTGAGATGTTAATGCAAAACAAATGTGGATCAAATTAAATTATGGCTAAAACCAGTTTCCTTTATAAATATACATGCGGAAAAAGCGTTTTCAATTTAGCCCAAGCTTCAGTATAGCCCCACCTCCCCCTATGTATGTTAAATTACTTGCCAATTAACATAACAAGCTTTAATTAAAATGACTCAAAAATCATGTAAATGTACTCCACATTATTATTAATTACATGGAAAATAATTTAATATGATATTGTACTAAAAGTTTTGCCTAGTAAAAGTGTGATCCCTTTGCAGCTCTTGTTATGTTGAAATTTCATTAAAAAGTATGCATCAATAATACTATAGTGAATGCCTCTTTTGTTGTATAGAAATTTACAAGCGGGGCATTATTTACGAAATAACGAGCGCCATTAGAAATAATCTTATTCACAAAAAAATGATTTTTTGATGAGCTTTCTTTTTCAATAATGCACTGATCTTACATAGTGTTGAAAAAATATTCATACTTTCAGTGAAATTGTAGCCGTAAACCCCAGAGAGTTGAGGAAACCTTGTTACTGTTCAATATGCAAAATGCAGCAAAAAATTGTTCTCTATACAATTCAAGGGATATTAAGTTTATAGCAGTATGTAATAAATTTCTTCATAATATACCTAATAATTGATTTTTTAGATAAACTTGATCGGTTTTTGTTACATAATTAATATTTCATAGAAATATTTGAAACGGGTAATAACGAAGTTCCATTAAATATCTCGAGAAGTTCTTAGCACTAAACTTACTGACCGTTTTTGGTGCACGCTCGGTCAAATGACAGACCACGATAGGTATAGGATACTCAACAAATTTTCCTTGAAAAAGAGGAAAAAGAAATAAAATGTGGACACTGAAAAATATATTAGGGTAAGTGTACCAAATTCCGACCAGCTTGCAATTTCGGTCACATTTTTTGTTCTTCGAATATCCATGATTTTTTAGGTTTTGCATACTCTAGAAAATATACAATGCAAAAAATAACAAAAAAATGTCGCTTCGACGAGCACGATGATCTGAAAAAGCCATTAAAAGAATTTCGGGAGGGCACGGAACTATGAGAATGAAGGTGGTCGAAATAGGACACTAATGTTATGTCTACATTTTTATTCCCTTTAAAAATGATTAAGAATGAATTTAGAGAAAATAAAGACGATAAACTCTCTACAAAGTTCCAAGAAATACTCCTTATTAAAAAGTAACAAAAAAAATTCAATTTCTAGTAAAAATATTACATTTCAAACTTGAGACTTTGGCGGTTGCATGCAATTATGCCGCAATTTGGCACACTTACCCTAACATGCATATTTTAAGAAATTTATGAAGTTTGATAGCGACATTGTATCGTTTAAATATGTGTTAATTTTAAAAAGTTTTTTAGCTGGTCAATTTGATCGGTCTTAGTAGATTTAGTGTTAAGGGGTTACGTGGGTCACGCAGACATAGAAAAACAGCATATTTTCCTGACATTTTTTTCCAACATAAAGAGAAAAATATTTAATTTGAACCCTTATAAAGACAGAAAATATTAACTATATTTTTCGAATTTTTTATTTAAAATTCTTAAAAATCCATCAGTTCCTCCCTGATTTTCGGAAACCTTTTTATGAAAAAAACACATACTTTTGGATGGACAAGATTTCTCAGAGTATATTCATCTGACGCCAAAAGCCTAAATGTTTCCTGTTAGATAATGAATTAAATTCATACTTGAACCGTAGAATTTTTTATCTTGATCCCAACTTATTTTATAAGACAAAACGTGGTGAAAAATACGCTAAAAATTGTATTTTTTAGTATAGAATTCTGCCAAAAATGCTAATTTCATTAAAAAAAAAGTCTACCGTTCAAGTACGGATTTAACTCATCAGTTAATACGAAATATTTAGTTTTTGAATGCCACATGAATATATTCTCAAATTTTATCTATCGTAGTAGGGTAGAGTAAGTACTTTTCGCCACCTTAAGGGTTGACACCCTTATAATTCTTATACTTTTTGTCAAAAATAAATTAAATTTTGTGTACAGGTGCTTTAAGGCATTGTCTCTTTATTAAACTAGGGGACTTCACGGCAATTTTTGAGCATCTATTTGAAAAAATACATTTTATGCAACAATGCATGTTTCAGTACTTTTCGCCACCTTGTAAACACTTTTTCGCGCTAAAGGTCACGAAATAACACTAATTTCGTAGTTCCATGAACTCAATAATTCTCTTACAATGTGATTTTAATTTATGTGGCGAAAAAGTGCTTCGTGGCGAAAAAGTACTGACTCTACCCTATGTTTTTTTTTCAAAAAAGATCCAAATCCGAAAATCAGGCCCAAATGGATGAATTTTTAAGATTTTAAGTGAATATTATAAAAAATGTAATTCAAATGTTATACTTTTATATGCTTATGAACTTAAATTGAAATACAAATTTATTATCTTGAAAGAAAATTGGAGAAAATATGGTGTTTTCCATTTTTTTTTAATTTACGTCACCCCTTAATAGGTTGAATTCAACGTGAGGATTCTGTATCATAAGCTTTTCATTATGCAATATTCCTAATTTTCCGTGTTTTGCAGATACTTGTATTGTTTTGGTTGTATTAGTCAATTATTTTATGAAACGCCCCTAAAATAATAAAGTCAAATAGCCTGAAAATTAATTTAAATTGAAAGCAATTATGTTAATTAGACTAAAAACCAAAAAGCAGAAATGCATGAAATATTAAGTAACTTCACAATGAAGCGCTTTAATATATTTATTTTTCAAATCAGACTGGACAAATATAATATATAGATTTCAAAAAAAAAAATAACAATAAAAATTATTTTGATCCGCTCTTTCTTCGAGGGCTGCCTAAGCGACTAATAGTGCTATTTTAACACTTGGAAGGACCCTAGTGGCAACCGCTGCCAATTTAGTTTTCAATTTATTTTTTATAGTCAAGAATATATCATTTCGCCTGGACGCCTGATTGAATGCGTGCAGAATTTATCTGGCTATTTTTTCGTTATAAAATTTTTAATAAAAATTAAATATTAATGTAAATATATTGCAAAAACAAAAAAAAACTGCACTTGGAAGGACCAAGTGGCAGTTGCTGCCATATGCATTTTGGGAGTTTGACGTTCTGCAGATGTAATTTTCTTGATTGTTGTGTATAAAAGCCTTAAAAGAACAAATTAAACAAATTATTGAGAAGAATTATGGGGAAAAGTGACATGCCTTTGAATGCGTCAGTTTTTGAATGCTTCAATTTTTCTCTTATTTCCCAAAGCTAAAAATCCATTTTGTTAAGCGAAGTTAATAGAAAATAGTTAATAGTATTAACTATTGTTCATAAAGTAGAATTTTTGCTTTGAAAAATGAGACAAAAATTGAAACATTTGAAAGCTGCCGCCTTCAAAGGCAGACCACTTTGCCTTACTCCATGATTCTGATAAAGATGAAAACATCGAATGGTTAAAAACCTTTAGATACAGTACTCAAGGAGATGAAATTTCTGATTCAGACACCAGAAAAGAACTGACTAAAGCTCCGAATGTTTAAATATAAGTAAAAATATCAAAATTATTTATGTAAAATTCGATAAATGGCAGCGGCTGCCACTTGGTCCATCCGTGACACTTTTAGTTAGTGTTCTACGAAGTGTTAATGAACATGTTTTTTTTAGCACATGACTGTTGTCATGTGCTTTTGCATTATCGGCTTTTCTTTGTCTATTTTTCTCAGTCCCTTTGTCGTATTCTAAAACCAGCAAATAGTGGAGACAGCAATCAATGCAGAGAAAAGTCGATAATGCAGAAACATATGAGAACAGTCACGTACTAAAAAAATGTTCATTTTTCATTGCAATAGCAGCACCATAATCCATTACACTCTCAACAAGGTAATTTTGAGTCAAATAAAGTTCAAAAACATTCGCCAAAATTGTGATAGAAAATAGGAATCCAATGAGCAAATTACAACGACTCAATTTTGATTGATTTTAAGAAGACAATACAGTAGACTCTCTCTCAATCGGGAATATGGGGCAAAATGTCATCCGATTTAGCGATAGAATTGAGCGTCAAAACCTTTGTAAATTCCACAAAAAGCGCTCAATTATAAAGAATCGAAACCATATGAGCGCAAAACCTTTATTTTGGATCCGAGCTCAGAATATTAAAATCTTGGCGTGACTACCTGACCTCGTGAACTCCTGACTTCAATCAAATTGAGAACATTTTTGGGATTCCTGTTTGCCATATTTTCGCCGATATTTGCCAATATACTTACGTTTTGGAGTTAAAATCTGCAATTTTGGATACCTGGAACAAGCCTGAAGATAAGTTCATCGAGAATTTAATCGATAGTATGCCTAATCACATTATTGAAATACTTAAGAAAAACGTTGGAATCACTAATTTTAAAGATTTGCATAAAAGTTATCTCGAATAATAACATTACAAAAGAATTTATTGACATTACCGTAGTTTTACGATCAAAAACGTATAAAATTGATATTTTCTCAATTCAAATTTAAGAAAGATGTTTCACTGTCAAAAAAATTATCATAAATAGGATCCAATCAAAGTATTTTGTGGAAAAAAAATTAAATAAAAAAATATATATAGAAGAAAATGTGATTATTGACAAGTGACCTTATGGTTTTGATACACTGGAAAATCATAAAAATCAGAATTTCTTCAATGGAAATATGGGAGAGCCGTTGTAGTGTCAAAAAATTACAATAATCTTTTGTCAAATAATTCAATTCAAAGTATTTTGCAGAAAAAATTTAAATAAAACGAATACAAAAAAAAATTAGAGTTCTGCAAAGTGACCTTATGGTAATGATACGCACTTTAATTAAAATCAATTACAAATTTGTGAATTTAAAAATTCATCATTTTTTAACTTAAATATTTACTATATAGTAAATAGATGGAGATTTGTAAAAGATATTCCTAGATTCCTTCAACCTTCTACTTTGCAATTACGTACAAACATAAGAAAAAATAACTTTAGGTAGTCAGAAAAAAAAAATTTTACATATGGGACACCGTTGTTCTAATCGTCCTTAAAGGATTAACCCTTCAAGGACGATTGGGTCACCGGTGACCCAAAAATGAATTGTTTCGTACGGCCATATAAAGTTATGTTTTGCTTTAAAAAATCAGAAAGTATATTTTTTTACCCCAAATTTTTAACTTTCTCGTCCTTATAGGCACAGTAAAAAAATTAACACTATTATAGTGTGTAACCTTTCACACCACTATTATAGTGTTAAATTTGGAAAAAGTGTTAAATTAAAAATTGTTTAATTTAAAGTTGTTGAATTTCAAGATGTTGAATTTGGAATTGTTGAATTTAAAAATTGATGAATTTTTATGTGTAAATTCAAAAATTTGTTGAATTCTGTTTATTGTTGAATTTTCTTTTCATTTCGAAGATTTTGATTTTTTTGCCTTTTTAGACATTTTTATTGGTTTTTCCTGTACTCGGGATCCCCCCTAATGCGAAATGATTACATCTGATGCTCGGATCTTCACGATATACTTATTGTGCATATAAATATTTGATGTTCTATATGACTTTTTTCCCAATGAAAAGCATCTCGACTGAAGTATAAGTCTTAATTGGAAATTCAACAATTTTTACACAAGTTTTGTTTAAAAATTCAACAACTTTTGTTTAAAAATTCAACAAATTTGGTTGAAATAGACAAGGCTTCACGCTATAATAGTGTTAAAAATTATGATTAAACTATAATAGTGTTAATTTTTGATCATGTGACAAAAAAAACCATAAAGTTGTGTATTTTTTCACACTATAATAATGTGAAAAACTGTAATCATACTATAATAGTGGTAATTTTTAGAATTTGTCAGACATTTTTAAATCACGAAACATTGTTGAAATTTTTTTATAGTAATTTTTATTTTTTTTTAGTAATGGTAATTTTCAATCACGTGACAATAAATTACCAAAATGTTGTGCATTTTTTAAACATTTTTAAATTAAACAACTAAAATGGTCGATTTTGCACTACTATAGAATTTTACACATTTTTTTTTACTGTAGGGTTAATGGGGTTAATGTGAGAATCGAAACTAGTACTTCAACTTCATAAAGCTAGTCTTATATTTCATTTATTATTGAAATAATTTTTGCATGGTCATGTGCATCTTTCTGTTTGTAAATGATATATTTTTCTTAATAAAATGTAAGGGTGCATAAATTATTTTATAAACTTTTTTAATTTTATTCCACATATCAAATGCGACTTGCATTCGTTTATAGGTGTTTAATCAATTGATTTTTGCTTCTCGAGGGATGGCTTCTTGGGCGTCAATCGAATGCATGATATATTAAATCTGGGATTATGCAATGCAAATCCTGTGGTTTAATCGGAATTGCAGGGGAAAGCATGTGGGTATAGGGGTGGGAAATTGAGTGAAAATTTGCAGACTTTGGGTGTTTTTTTGTGATGCAAGGATGAGATGGGGAGAAATTACCATTGCTCTGTGCCAGTGCTTGCCTCATCACGTTTGTTTTTCCATTCTCTCTTTTCAGCTGAGTCAGTTTATGTTCCGTGGAACAAATCCCTTTGGCCTGGATTTGGTGTCGATAAACTTGCAACGTGCTCGAGATCATGGACTGAGAACGTACAATGAGTATTTGGAGTTGACGGGCTCAAGGAAGATTGGCAATTTTGAGGATTTGGGACCAGAGATTGCCGAAAGGCTCCAGCGGGCTTATGCATCGCCAGATGATATTGAACTCTGGGTTGGGGGATTGCTGGAGTCGGCTCAGGTGGATGCTCTGCTGGGGCCCACCTTTTCCGAAATCATTGCCGACCAATTTTCACGTTTTCGCCGTGGCGATCGATATTTCTTTGAGCACAGCCCAGAAATCAATCCAGGTGCCTTTACGCCCCAACAAATTGCCGAAGTGAGGAAGACATCGATGGCGAGGTTGCTCTGTGACAATTCTGATGGTATCTTTTTGCAAGCAGCTCAACCCCAAGCCTTCTTGCAACCCACTGTGAATGGCAACGACCCCGTGTCTTGCGATTCCAATGCAATCCTCAGAGTCGATCTATCGGCATGGCAGGAGGAGTAACTGAGTCTTCCTTACTTCAACATCCAATTTCGTCGTCTTTTGTGCTAAAACACTCCCTCACCGTATTCTTTGTCACCCACAACCACCCAACACTTTCAACAACATTAAATTGCAGGGCAATAACTCGTCTGATTTAATTCTAACTTTTAGGAGGAGGATGTCGCACAAAGTTTCCCATTTTAGCAAGGGGTTAATATATCTGGTGCATTGGAAAATTTCTAACTAATGGGTAGTTGATTGTAATATTCATATTGTTCTTCAAACTTTATCGACATGTAATTAAAAATGTAAATCGTGTGAAACCTATTAAATATTTTACCCAACACTTTGAAAACTTATTATCTCTGTCAGAGAACATGGTGGAACTAAAATATTTTATGAACATAAATATTTAATTAATCATTATGAGATGCAAAAATTTCATACAAATGAATTGCAGGGTAAGTAAAATTTTCAAGAAATTAAATTTTCGACAGTATTTCAATAGACTGTGATATTTTATTCTCTTTATGTTGTCTCATCCTTCATTATTTTCACTGCTAAAAAGGCAAAAGACTTATTTGAAGTAAAATAGAGTGGGTTTTTTTTGGAAAAAACAATTTCTTATTCTTTTGGGCTCCTCAAGAAACATTGTGTTCAATTATTTTTTTAAAAGTAAATTAAATATCAAGAGTCATTTGAAATTTTATTGTATCGAAGGCCTAATTTCGATAAAAGCAATAAAAATGAAATTTTATCAGTGAAGAATAAAAAAATAAAAGTAATGCCTCTTGCACACCTTTAGATCGGTAAAATTTCATGAAATCAAAATTCGCGTCCTTTCTAAAAAGATTTGCATATACGTCTATCTCACTCTTTCGGAATCAAAATTGGACTGAACTAAATTTAATTTAGTGTGATGTCCAAGAGAAGAAGAAGAGTGCGAAGGAGTGAGGGATATATGCAAACTTTTACAAAAAGAAAGAGATGTGAATTTTGACTTTATGAAATTTTCCTGATCTAAAAGGGGTGCCGGAGGCATAAGAAATAAATTTTATAAATCTTGTGCTTAAATATGAACTTAAAACTTCAAGTGAAGCTTTGCTTAAATATGGTTCAATTTCTCGGTTAATTTTGGTATTGTGTAAATAAGAAGAAAACAAAGAAATCATCAAGCAACAAAAATAAATATTTATTTTTAATTTTCGGTAGATACTGACGACAATTCGTATAAGAAGGTCAAGGAGACGAACTCCCTCCGGATGCGTCAGGGAGTGCGTGCAATCCTTTTAGGTTCAGGACAGAAAAACACAAAATTCTCTGCCAAAGCTTTCGACGCTTCAACGCGTCTTCCTCAGTGTTCAAATCTGTGATTTGTCTCTGAAATACTGAAATATTGGTCAAGTCGGTTGGCCTCTGATCAATGTCCAAGAAGGAGTACCCGCGACGAATTCCCGATTTTCCCTGTAAATCCTCATTTGGAGTAGTGGACAGACAGTGCGGACAAAATTTCAGAGACAAATCACAGATTTGACCACTGAGAAAGACGCGTTGAAGCGTCGAAAGCTTTGGCAAAAAAATTTGTGTTTTTCTGTCCTGAAAGGATTGAACCTCCTGACGCATCCGGAGGGAGTTCATCTCCTTGACCTTCTTATTTATTTTTAACTTCAATAGCAACCATCATACGCTCTATTAGACCAATTTTTGTAAATATTTAGGATTTTTTCCTAACTGCGATTTAATATTTCATGGGTTACGTTAAAAATCTCACCTATACTAAGCTGATCTAGATTTATCTATTTATTTTCTACTATATTTTGAGGCAGTAGAATTCAAAAGCACGATTTGTGGAAAACACCATCAAAATATTTCTCAGTGTACCCAAGAAACAATTTTTTCTTAATGTAGTCTTGTAGAATTCCTTAAGTAAGGCATTATAGAACCAAAAATCTTTTTATTTGCTTATAACGCTTTTAATTCCAACACTGAGAATACTATAAGTAATGTTGCGCACTCTTAAGGATCTTAAGAGCTTCTATAGGAATTGCAACAGAAAATTCTGACTTTAAGTCTTTTAAAAGTGCATTAAAAGACTTGTCTAATACTTGGTTCTATAAGGCAGCTATTTTGCTTCTTGGGTAAGTAGGGGAGACTGGGGCAAAAAGTCACAAAACGGATATTTTATTTTTTTTTACAAGCTGCTCGAGCGCTTCAAAAATTTTTAATTAGCGCAGTTTTATAGGAAATTTACTGCTCTAAAACTTTGTGAAAGTCATTTTCCTCTATTTTGTAATACGTTTATTGAGCCAATTTCTAAAAGGTAATTTTGTGACTATTCTCAAAAATGCTGGGGCAAATAGTACCAGACATGGGGTATTGTCATATTTTGATTCGCTTCATTACGGCCTTCCGTAAGTTTGAAAAAAATACCTAGAGGACATATTTTCATAGAAAATTTATTCATCTACACCTTTGTAAAACCCCGTTTTCTCTATACGAGAAAAGTGAGAAAACTAGAAAAGCGCTTTTCAAGCTATTTTAGAAAAAACACACAAAAGACTGCAAATCGTTTGACCAATGCAAACAACAAGCGGCGAGACATGGTAATGACGTTTCCTTTCGCCGTGAGACATCAGAAATTGCTTCGCTTTTTTGTTAGTTTTTGCTCTATACCTTTTGTTACTTTTTACCCCAAGTGGCTATTTTAAATAAAAGAATTTCTGGAGAAAAAAACCTTTGTGAAATACTAAAATAGATAGCGGATTCGTATTCAAAGAATCCAAATTATTTAGAAAATATTCACCAGTGCATCAATTTTGGAAAATAAGTAGGGTAAATTAAGCTAATTCAAAACCTGCTCCAAATGGAAATTTTTCGCTATTCCAAATGGAAACGTCACTGTTTTCATGATAAATACAGTACTAAATTACTATATTTATATATTTTCTATATCTCAGTTTCATTATTTAGTTAATTTTGCTCCAAATATAGCGAAAATCTAGTCATATTCACAAATTTTAATTTGTTAATTTCTGAGAAAAATTAAAAGTGTACCTTTTCACCATCGAATTTTTCATCGATTGGCCATATTTTCCAATGAAAAACACAATAAGGTGACTATTGTTTATTCGTTATGTTTAATATTTATGTCATATTTCTGGCTAATTTTGGTTCAATTAAGTACTAATCTTTATTGTTAACGGTACGTGAAGTTTTCAAATGAAATAATTACCTATTTCGTGAATAAAAAGGGTTTTTCTGAAGTATCTGCAAATGCTTCAATAGGAAACACCGGAAATATAATTTTTTGGACAGATTTTCTTATTGTTTTAGATGGGAAAGGAGAAAAGACCAGTAATAAGAACAAATCCTGCACTCAGGAGCAACTCAACAAGGTTTTGGAAGCCTTTCGTCGCGGTTGCACTTACACTGTTTGTCTCCAATTAGAAACTTTCCCTTGTCTCCATTTGGATTAATTTGTTTCCAATAGAAGCATTTTACACTCGCGTATTTTTCTTGTAATTAAGAAGTTTTCAAATTATATCAAGTATTTTCACTAAATAGTAACATTCTAGAAGAGTCAAGGAGCAAATTTATGTAATTCTCTTCAGAAAAAATATGAACTTAATGTGTTGAATCTTCTGTCAAAGTTAAAGCACCTGGAAATGGTTTTGAATTAGGACATTTACCCTAGGTAATAATTGTTATCTTCTGCAATGAAAATATTTCAAAAATAGGGCTAAAAATTTCGATATTTTTTATTTTCTAAATTCCTTGTTCGGAAAGAAACTTACAACATTGAAGAAGGTCTATGAGGGCTATCTGTAGAAAAAAATTTGAGCCGCTATCTTTTTTACCTTGGAAGATATTGAATTTTGAATTTTTCAATTTGTGACTTTTTGCCCCAGTCTCCCCTACCATTTCATAGATTTTCCTGTCAGAAAACTAATTTATTTTATGGACCCCTGGAAGCTGTATTAACAACAACAATAATCAAGAGAATATCAGAAACTACATAAAAATCTTATGAGTGTAATCATTTTTCGAATAGCGCGTTCCAGCATTTTTGGAACTACAAATTTTCGTGGTGGTTATAAGAAGTTGTCTATATGTGTTATTTTGTATTTATTTTTACATATTGGTAAATAATAATAAATTATTAAATTCGTGGTTGAATAAACCGAAATGTAAAATGTCTTCTTAAATCCGAAAATTGCTTAAGAAATGCTCCATCTGTGTTCCGAAAAACGCCAAATATTTTTTCATACAAAATGTATTAGAAAATGTACCACATTTTTAGGAACGGAGGGAGTAGTAAATTAAAAGTTTATTTTTCAGTGAGTACATTGAGAGAAATCCAAAAAAGTTAAAATAACATTCCGGAAATGTTTATTTTATCCTGCGGTATTAATCCGAAATCGATGTAAATATTATGCTTTTTAGGTGTACTTGGGGTTAAAGTTACCCTTTTTCGTGTTATTTTTACCCTTAAAAATGTGTAAAATTAACATTAAAAGATGTTGATATATTTTTACACCTATAAAGTGTTAAAATTATGAGGAAAAAAGTTAATCGCACCTCCTTTTTTTCTCAAGCGTACTTTCAATTCAACTCATTCTATTTAATGAGTTTCAATTTTAAAATATGCTTGGTTAATTAGAAAAAATCACTTGAAATTTGTGTGAAAGAACACTATAATTGAAAACTCTTCGAAAAGTTAGTAAAATTTTCTTTGAATTTCCTCCCAAGTCTATAGATAAGTTACTCTAATAGATCAGTGCTGAAATCTGAAGAGAAGAACACATTGAATAATTTGAGGATAATTAATACGGAATCAGCGTAATTGGCTTAATTCCATCCCAGATATATCCCCCTTGCTCACCACTATCTCATCCATCGCAAAGTGGCCTCAATTCACTAAAACTATCGAGTGCGAAGGGGACAAAATTGCCCCATGATGGCTAGGCACACAAGATGAAGACGATGGTCCACAAAAAAATAAAAGGGGAAGAGACAAGTCTACGATAGGGCGACGAATGGAGATAATAATAATGTCGGAGTAGAAATGGGGTCAAAGTGAGAAGTTAGTTGTAACATTATGTGGCCATGTGGTTAGCCCCGTACTCTTGCCAATTCCAAAACTGAGATCAATTTTCTTCATTCGCTAAATCCTCACCCACTGCTAAAAGGGGAGTATCATAACTCAAAATGGATGTTCCATATGGATTTTGGCGCCAAGTGATCGATTTCTCGGTGTTTAGGCAAAAATTGAAGAATTGAAAAGGAGAGCCTGATAAATCTGGGAAGTGATCCCCATGACGCAGAAAGATTGATGGAGGCAAAATGGAAGAGATATAGGGGGCATGTGTAACAATTCCTTAACATTTGTCACATACACAATCCTCCTGCTGCGATGGATAAGACGGATTTTAAAATTCAAGATAGGAAATCTTACAATAAAAGACTTCACTTTTATCAAATCCTAATGAGACTTCACAGGGTGGTTCTCAATAACTTTACAGATTCAGAGTTATTTCCGCTGATGGATTTACATAGACTTCAGATTAAGTGCTAAATTATCATAACAAAAAGAAACTTTTGATGAGTGAAAATTCTAAACTTTTACAAAAAAAAAAGGGATGGCAAAGCGTCTCAGGCTTTGCAGAATAATGCTCGAACTCGTGACTTAGACGCTATACCTCAAAAGTACACTTTCGCATTATTTATCGTATACCTCGTATACCAGTTCAGAACTGATTTAATGACTTATCTGGGAATTCCTGTAAAATTGATTCCGTCCATTGATCGCTCCAAGGGCGTCCAAGTGCCTGAAGAGAATGCAGAACTGACCAGAAAGATCCAAGCAAAGTATCCAGATTTGATTGTAAGGGTCTTGACAGACATGAGGATTAGCCGAGAGACGGCTTAGCGTAATTATATTAGAAATAATAGTTAAAATACATTTCCATCATTTTCCACTAAGTCGTCTCTAGGCTTAAGTCGTAAGTGTGTCTAGGGCATAAGGATTGACTTGAGTAGAACTCCTGAGAATACTGCTTTCGGAGACTTCCGGAAGACTCTATAGGAAGCTAGAGATTGTTGTCTAAACCTGGCTTTGCATTGTGTAGAGACAGCAGGAAGTGTATATAAAAACCTGAAGATGCTGGAATTGGGGATAGACAGGATCACTGAGAAAAAAAGGGGTGCGATTAACTTTTTTTCCTCATAACTTTAACACTTTTTAGAAGTAAAAACATATCAACATTTTTTTATCTTAATTTTACCCCTTTTTAAGGGTAGAAATAATATGAAAAAGGGTAACCTTAACCCCTAATAAACCTAAAAAGCATAATATTTACACCGATTTTGGATCAATACTGCAGGGTAAAATTAACATTTCCGGAATGTTATTTTAACTTTTTCGGATTACTCTCAATGATGGGTCGTGGAACGTTCATGGATGAGTCTTTGGAGACTTGAAAGATGCTCCTGGAAAAGAGAATGCCTGTTGAATACTGCGTCAAGAACAACCTGAAGTGTGTATCAGTGTCTTCAGCTAAGAATCATCATATCCGGTAGCTGCTGGAAGCTCAACATCCCGTGGCAATTTGTGTAGGGGAAACTGGGGCACCACCAAATACGGGGTAGCACCAAACACTGCAATTTTTTAATAGGATATTCGACTTCAGAGGACAAGAATTATAGAAATTTTTAGGCATTATAGGGATGGTTGTCCACTGAAGAAATAATCGAGATAGTCCGAGTAGTTTAGAAATAAAAATTGGTGTTTGGTGCTCCCCATGTTTGGTGGTGCCCCAGTTTTCCCTAAGTTTATTTTCAATTTTTTTCAAATCCACCCTCAAATTCTTGAGTTACTACATTTTTGTCATATTCCTAAATTATTTTGGAAGTAAAAAAAAAACTTGAGGGATAGGATAAAAAAACATATACAGTGAGTGTCAATAGTTTGTTGCCTAATGGATGTTTGAGAAATCAAGTGAAAAAAATGATAAAAAAAAATACTTTTCCAAATTTTTCTTTTTGCAGATGAGTTCCTTGTAATCCGTAGATATTATTTATAGTTTTCAAAAAAAATAATTAATTTTATTTCATATCAAAAATAATTGTTTCCCAAAAGTAGGTCATTTTTAAAAAATCAAAAGTTTGTTGCCTCATTAAAAAAACTAATTCAAAATGGTGAAAACGTGCAACCAACTTTATGTAAACCGGTTACATTTTGAGCTTATGTCATTTGATAGGCAAATGGTGGATTTGTACATTTTTAAGGCTGTCAATGGTAAATATATAGGTGTAAAAGTGATGATAAATAACAAGAAATAATCAGTTTTTTGATAATTCATAATTTAGGTTATAATGGCAAATTACAAAAAGTTGAAAGGTGGGATATTGTCCAGAGATACTGCTGGAAGGAATCGGCGTCGCTTAATTGCCAAATTTTATGGAAATTCATGAAAAGTTATACATAAAATGGTCAAATATTATAGTTATGAGGCACGAGTACATCTGAAAAACGCTACTGGTAGACCCAGGGTTTCGACTCAGAAAGTCGATAACCGCATTCTAGGTATCTCTGACAGTAACCCCATGATGTTTGCTTCAAAAATTCAGAGTCGGCTGGTTACAGAAGGCATACAGGCTTCAAAACCAACCGCAATTTAATGAAAGTGGTAAGAATAATTACTTGGTTTGCAGGTTTCCATTGGTAAACAAAACCAATCTGGTTAAAAGGTTGTAAATTCACTTGGAGCATGCTAAAAACGTAAAAATACAACCTCTTACGCAGTTTGGTTTTGCTTACCAATGGAATCTTGCGAGCCAAGTACCTATTCTTATATTTTCTTTCATTTTGAGTTTGATTTTCGAAGCATTTGAAGCCTGTATGCCTTCTGTAACCAGCCGACTTTGAATTTTTGAAGCAAACATCATGGGGTTACTATCAGAGATACCTAGAATGCGGTTATCGACTTTCTAAGTCGAAACCCTGGGTCTACCAGTAGCGTTTTTCAGATGTACTCGTGCCTCATAACTATAATATTTGACCATTTTATGTATAACTTTTCATGAATTTCCATAAAATTTGGCAATTAAGCGACGCCGATTCCTTCCAGCAGTATCTCTGGACAATATCCCACCTTTCAACTTTTTGTAATTTGCCATTATAACCTAAATTATGAATTATCAAAAAACTGATTATTTCTTGTTATTTATCATCACTTTTACACCTATATATTTACCATTGACAGCCTTAAAAATGTACAAATCCACCATTTGCCTATCAAATGACATAAGCTCAAAATGTAACCGGTTTACATAAAGTTGGTTGCACGTTTTCACCATTTTGAATTAGTTTTTTTAATGAGGCAACAAACTTTTGATTTTTTAAAAATGACCTACTTTTGGGAAACAATTATTTTTGATATGAAATAAAATTAATTATTTTTTTTGAAAACTATAAATAATATCTACGGATTACAAGGAACTCATCTGCAAAAAGAAAAATTTGGAAAAGTATTTTTTTCTATCATTTTTTTCACTTGATTTCTCAAACATCCATTAGGCAACAAACTATTGACACTCACTGTAAGATAACAATAAATCAAATCAATGAATTAAATTAAATCTATCAAATACTTAATAATTCACATATCACAATATTATCGCTATCTACAGTATGTGTCTTGGATCGTAATTGTTTTAATGCGACGCTTAATGTGTTTCGCCCTTAATAAACTCAAAGAAATCATCATACTATTACAGTGGGACCTCGATAGACTCAACCCCCGATAGAGTCAATCTCCAATAGAGTCAACAGCTATTTTTTACTCTACGGACTCCGATAGAGGCAATTTGGACCCAAATTGACTTCGATAGAGTCAACTTTTCCTTTATTATTGAACTAATAATATTATATGATTTTATTATGATCTTTTCGAAATTAAAACAAGTCTTTTTGTGTATCAACGCAACACTTTTACCAAATGAAAAAATATTTATATAAGCACATGGTAATTTTTTGATAAAATTCGTATATTAACCGTTTAATAATTTTCCAATAAAATAATTCTCTTTTCGTGATTTTAAGCGTTTTGACCGATTGAAAGTACTCTTGTCTTAAGATTTTTTGATTAAGCCCATGATTGCAATTTAAGGAATTTTGAGCTATCATTAATTTGGAAGTGAATAATATTATGGCTCAAACAAAAAAAAAATATGAACTCGAATTACAAAAAGGAAAAACGAAAAGGGTGCTAGATTTTTCTGAATATCAAAACTGATCAGCAAAAATGGTTAGAACTTACTTCCTTTATACATTTAAGATTTAGGTACTGAACGGTTAAAGATATTGACTTGGAGTCTTTGGACGACTTCCCATAAGTCAACTTGAAGAGAAATATAACTCTCATTTCCGTCCCATCTCTCCCCTTAACCTTCTCAAAAAAACATTATGGCATGTTTTCCTGTAATCACGAAAAATACGATTTTGATGGTGAAGGGGAGGGGTAGGGAGGATATGAGGGTCATATTAATAATCATAAGGTGACTTATTAGGAGGTCATTTGAAGACTCCAAGTCGATATCTCAAACCATTTAGCGCCCATATTACAGAAAAACAAAATTAAAAAAAATGATTTTATTGCGCTTTTTGTGAAGTTTAAAGCCAGAGGTTATGCCATAACGAAAAGAACAATCAATATATTGTTTTATACACTAAAAGTTTAAAATAAATTCTAGTTAATAACGTTAATTGCATCAAAATTTTCAATAATTAAATATCTATCTTCTAAAAAAAAATTGAAAAAAAAAAGAAATTTTTAAGACACCATTTCCGTATCTTAACATCGTGGGTGAACCTCAATATTACCACATGAAGAGTAATTTATACTTAAGATATTTACTAATAGGGGAGTATAGCCAGCCTTCGCACGTTTTTTCGTGCTTCATATTCAGGACTTTTTTCTGACTAAACTGCAAAATGGACAGTGAATTGCACTACACCAAAAAGTTCTCTGATCTTTTAGGTTTCTATGCATACCTAATTCACTATCACAAAATTGTTGGTTTTTCCTGGACAGGAAAATGAAAAAAATATGACGATTTGTGCTATTCTTGCCCCCGGGGGCAGCGTTCACACGATCGGGGTTTGGGTTCGTCATTGCTTTTTTCTCTCGAAATAAATTTTATCTACAATTAAAAATTATTTTCCGATTGGTATACTGTACCCCCGTGAACCCGCGGAAACTATCACTGCACTAAAAGAACATATTTAAAACACATTTTTTCACATTTTCTGGAGCACTGTTTTTTCTTCCAAATGAATATCGCAAAATCGACAATTAACATGTTCACATGGTTCACATCGTCAATAACCGTGGTCTCATGGAGATGGGAAGGAGACTATACGCCTGTCGAAGAGGAAATGACCACGAATGTCTCACTGTGGCTTATGAAGCTTTAGTGAGGTTATAATTTTCAAGCTGGAGTTGTCTGATGGATGTGCGAACGCTCACACTTTCAGTGTTTGAAACCACACACAGTGTAGTACTAGCGAATTTTCCGCCACCGTGAAAATAATTGCCCTCCGATGCAAATAATTATTACGTAAATATCATCTCAAGTATACTCTTCATCCACTGTGTAAGTGATTTTTTTTAGAAATGCGTTTAACTGTGAGAAATCAAATGAAATGTGCGCCATCAAAATTACCCATTTTGGGCCAATTTTCTATTTGTGATCCTAGCACCTAGGAAAGAAGGGCTTGGCTGCCCATTTTTCCAATGAAGATAAGGTTCATAAATACTTAACTTGTGGCTAAGAAATGCGGAACCAACTCTTTGGAAATAAAGAGAAAATTCGCATCGTTCGAAAGCTCACACATGCGAATCCTGCCTACATTCCCCTCATAAAAGCATTCCGTAAAATTATTCCTTAATCTCCAACTTTTGCCCAAACATATGACTTTCTTGGGCCAAAGGTTGTAGAATTTATGGATTTATTCAGGGGGGTGACATTTGCTCTGAAAAATACGACCAGTTTTAGTGTAATTTTTTTCCTGTTTTCGTACACATTTCACGAGATATCTTCAAAACTACGTAGGTTGCCAATTTCGGGTTTTCGGGTGCCCCTTAGTTATTAAATTGGCTTTTATTTTATATTAGTAGTTTTTGCTAATTCATTCTACAATGACAGAAAGCAGCTAATAAACTCAAACGTTTTTTCGGCTCGCTAGAAACATATGGGAAACATAGGAAATTTCGTGCCCCTGGATTTATTAAATAATATTCGACTTTCGCTTTGAATTCATCAATTATCTAGTACAACCATAAAATACTATCCCTTTTTATTAAAATTTCACATTTTAATTGATTTTTATCGGACTCCAATAGAGTCAACGAGTCCAATAATGGAGTCAACAGGCGAACAGGCCTGGAAATAATTTGTTGACTCTAATATCACTATTAAATAGCAAATTAGTGAAAATGTACCCTAATTTTTAACTGAATGCCCTTTAAATTTCTTCCCACCAAGCTTCCAATATTCAACCCCTACCGACTAAGGGTGGTAAAATACAGAGTTTGAGTAGCTCTGCTGCACCGGACGTGCATCCGATGAACTAACTTTGTTCGCCACATTTTTTTCCACCTTTTCCCACTTTGAAACTTCCAGTTCAGCTTCAGTAAGAATCTGCGGTGGGATTATTGCCTCACCAACGTCATTCAAACACGTAAAAAGAAAACCATCGGGATATTTTAATTTTTGCTGGAGAATATGAATCCACAAAAAAGAGCCAAAGAGAGAGTCCTTCGCACTCCTTTCAACGTCAATTTTTCAGCTGGGAAGTCGCGTAAGTATGTGCCGTCAATTTGGAACGTAAAGGGTGAGTTAGTGTGGCAGAAGTGGATGAATTTGCAAAAGGAACTCGAGGTAGGTTGGCTTGGCTCAAGAGCCAAAAAAGAGCAACTTACTAAGAGTATGTAGCAGAGTGCAAAAACCACATGACTGAGAAAATGGAAGAACCGTGAATATTTACAAAACCAAACCCAAAATTTTACTGCATATGCAAATTCTCGGGGTGAAAACACTGTATTTCACATGGGAGCACACAAAATACACATTTCCCGTTGCTATCTATTTCCCGCGCCGATTTTCCGCCGCGCTAAAATATATGGACAGAATGGAATAGTCATTATGCTTTGTTTATTTGACAACACTTAACTGTTACTACTTTAAATTCCATATTGTTTGGAAAACTTAACTTAAACACAGATTGCAGATAAACAAGCCTAACCAGCTCTTTGTTGCTTAAGCTGTATTTTTTCAGTCACAGGGTCACAGGGTTTTCTCAAAATCTAAATCTTTCGGCAACGATTGCACAGTAATCTATTCTACAATCAAAATGACAACTGTTCAAGAAAGTTTTTTTTTTAACTTGGAAAGTTTCGCAAATTAGGGAAAGGTGAGCCTACTTTGAGTTGTGGAGCTGCATTATTATACGATTTTTTCGTATATTTCTAATGGAAACTGAGTTATAACATAATGTTATTTGTATTATGGACAATTATAGATCTAAATAAAGTAATCGTAAGAACAAGCTTTATTTAGATATAGGCGAAAAATGCGTATAACAACCTAACCCCAACTGCCCCTATGCGTTTAATTATTAATTGACGAGACGACTTAATGGATTAAGTCATTGGTGTCATCTTCAATGATACTCTTACCTGGTCGGATCACATCGCAGAGGTCTGTCGCAAGGTTTTTCTTACCTTGCGTACATTACGGCGCTTTCAATCTACAGTCTCGCTCAATCGGCTCTTTTTCAATCGGGCGAAATGCCATTAGGCTCACTATAATTTTCTATTATTAAAGGTGTTCAAATTATATACAACTGGTCAGAAAAAAAATATTTCATAAAATTGTTCGTAAATGTTTGTGGATTCTTATTAGTAAATCGTATAACCCACTAAAAAGTACGTAAAAAATTGTAATTTATTTTTAACAAACATAGTTTGCAACATAAACATTTGACGAGAATATTTTTCTGTTTTGCAAACATTTGTTCGTATATTTTTTTTGTTTCTTTTTTTGTTTTTCTCTGACAAAACTTCACGAACAAATGACAACATTTGATGAACATTTATATACAATTTTTTTTAGAAGATCAAAAAATGTTCGTCAAGTGATCATTTTACGAACAATTATTATGAAAAATTACAAATTTTAACGAACTTGTTTGTGGGTTATACGATTTACAAGCATTTAGTAAGTCCCCAGTAGGAATTCACAAACATTTACGAACAATTTTGCGAAAGGTTTGTTCTTGTGGGTCCCGATTAAAATCTCAAAAGCCAAAATTCCGAAAGCCAAAATTCCGAAAGCCAAAATCCCAAAAGCCAAAATCCCGAATGGGCCAAAATCCCGAAAGCCAGAATCCCGAATTCTTAAAAGTGTCATAGCTACTTTCACGATTGGACCCGCGCTTGTCGGAGGCAAAGGGAAATCTTCTGTGTCTTGGGAAATTATTCTATACATTTTCCTCCATATAATTTCATCCCTTTCAGGATTTTGAACAATCGGGATTTTGGCTTTCAAGATTTTGGCTGCCACCGGTTCCTGTGTATACTGTATTTATTTCCACAGTGCTCAAAACTAGAAGTCTAATTCCTCCATGCGGTGTTGTGTCAGAAATAATTATTCTTTTTAATTTAGAAAAAAATATAAATATACAAATATATCAATTCCGTTTACCCTTACTTTATCAGCGCTTTTCGTTCGTTTTGATATTGTACTTCAAAAATATTATTATTTGACGATAAGATCAGCAAAGTTATAAGAGTATTTTTTTTGGAAATTGCTTAATGATTATATTTAATTTGAATTCTTAAGCTTTTTTGTAAATGTAATGTAAAAGATAAAGAAAATATAAAGCTAATCACATATATTAACATAATGTCCATCACATTCTCTATAGCAGTTTCCACCTTTTGCCTCAAGATGCCTCAAGATTTTTTTGCTAAAAAAATCATTAATTAAGTACTTAATAAGTACTTATTAAGGACTTAGTTTATAAACTTGAATTAAGTTATTATTTAAGATTATGTAAAATTACAGAAGCTTACAACTTATCTTGCGTTGTTAAAAATTTTGAATAAATTTAAATATTTTGACTCAATTGCCAGCAATATTCCTTGCCCATTATGTGTTCCTTAGACCCCAAATTTTTTTCTAGAAATTGGCTAACAAAGAATTTACTCCATCCATTTGAATTATGTGTAAACTATTTCCTCTGATACTTCTTAGGTGCTTCCACAGTGTTTTTTTATATTTTTTTTAGAGCCAGTAGACATCAGATTTATCCATATGGCTTAACAAGTTTAATTTGTTTACACACGAATTTTTTTTCAGAAAATTTTGATTTAGAATGCATATTGATGGCAATTATTTCATCAGAGTTTGAGAAATCGCTGGACCAACTTGTTAGAAAAAAAAATAAACAAATTAGAGGCTTTCGGAATCTATCGGTTATTTCTGAAGGAAATTACCTGAGAATTCTCAACGTTTCTCCTAACGGTCTACTCTCAATTATGATCCAATATGAACTGCTCTAAAAGAAACCCACTAAATACTTCTCTCTATGATACCCCTATTTGACTAACATTATATAAATCATGTTAGGGGGAATCAGCTCCTCTCCAAGAAATATTAATGATGTCTTATTCAAATAATAAAAGCGGTTTAATTGTTGTGGGGGTGCTATTTTTAACAATTTGTACAGAACTTCCGACCAAATTTAGGAGAAGTCTTCTAAGCTTCGCACATACACTGGTTTCAATTCAAGCACTTTATATTTTTCCTATATTCCTTAATGAAATTAGGTCACATTCATAAAAGGAATATAGGAAAAATGTCAAATATTCGAAATCAGACTATGTGGGAAGTCTGCAGGACTTCCCCTACCCTTTATTAGAATAATTACTAATAGCATTTTTATTTTTAATTAAATATTTTACAGCTCTAAAAGAAATAATTCTTAACCTATTCGGACAAATATTGATTGATTTGAAAGGTTTTAGAGTCTCTGGCAAGTCTCAATAGGTTCTAAACTAGTCCCCGGCGAGTGGCCTTTAAAGTTGAAGCCAATTTCTTACTTTCACATACAAATGTGTATGGGAATTTTTCTGCACTCGTGATCGTTATGCTAAATATTTCAAAAGTGAGAAGTTTTTCCGAATTATAAGATACCTTTCTGTATGGAGGGATAAATATACTAAATTTTTGTTTAAATAATTTTTTTCTTGGAGCACTGTGAGCTGAGTCCGAGATCAATTTAGGAATTGGCTTCAAATAGATCCATATAAAAAGGCCAACCAATTTTTAATTTGAATTGCTAAACAACTTTCTTCTTCGAAAACATAATGTTCAACCAATTTTGCGAGTATATGGCATGAAAGTTACCGACAAAATTGTAAGAGCAAAAGAGGTATGATACTTTCAATATACAAATTCGGTTTTTATAAAATCAGTAAATATTATTTTTCTGATCGAAATCAACAGAATTTATTCATGTTATATCATCCTCAATTGTTAGATAATTCAATCAAACTAGTCAAATACTAATCATTGATAAGTTCAGATAAGTTTAGGGAAGTAGTCTTGGCAGACATTTCGTCTATAACATAGAACTTTCAGTGATGCATCTTGCATACTTCCAAAATTGAACTTTAATTTTAGAGATTTATTTCTGAAGTGATTTAGTTAAAATTTAATCCGTCAGAAATGATAATAAATCGCTAAAAGTACCGTTTTGCTAAAAAGATTGGTTATCAAAGCTAGCCCTAGACACGCTTACGACTTCAGCCGAGAAAGAGCTTAGGGGAATGTTGGCATGGTTCGCACAGAGTGAACCTTCGAACAACGCAATTTTTCTCTTTGTTTGCAAAGAGCTAGTTCGTGATTTCTTAGCCATATGATAGATCATACATTAAGCTCATGAAACGAGATGATAAATGGTAGGTCAGCTCCTTGCAAACAATGAGAAACTTCGCATCGTTTGAAGGTTCACTCTGTGCGAACCATGCCTACATTCCCCTATTTGTGGGAAACTGATGGGAATTTAGACAAACAATTATTTAAGTCGACTTAAATCGCAAGTGTGTCTAGGCCATAAGTCGATAGTGGACGCATAGTATTGCATGGAAAAGCAAAGTTTAAAACTAATAGTATGTAATTTATTGAAATTATCCTTTTGCATTAACATAAAACACATAGGCTAAGCCATTTTGTGCTTAGGCAAAAGCGAGTCGAACTTTTCAACCCAGTCGCGGTAAAACCACCATGCAAAGTTGAAAAACATATGGAGATATGTGAGAATTGGGTTATTTACGAGTCGCTATTAGAAAGTATTTCCCATTCTCTTCCGGGCGTCGCTTTGTATTATCTTGCATCAGGTGCATGTTTGGTATTCTGCAACCATAATGTGAGAACATTTCATCGGGGCTCCCTTGTATTCCTTCTGTATACCTCCACTTATGCTGGGTGGCACTGGGGGGGGGGGGGTGCTGTACAAAGGCAAAAGGAGGCATCTTACATACACTCAGTGCCTGTTGTACACTGTACAAAACACACCAATTTCATTCTCAAGGGATTTACCCAAAGAGAGCAATATACACAAAGGGATTCTGACCTGCCATTTGTTCCCTTTTTGCCAAACCATTCCTTTCTCCCATGGTGTTGAGTACAATCCTATTCAAAATCATTGCTCCAACTTGTCCATTCACCAGCACCAGAGATGGAAAGCTGCTGCTGAAAAATCCACCTAGATGAGATGGTGATTAATTGACAAAGAGCTTTTCACACCGCGTCAGACTTTTCTCATCTGGAGCTCTTTTTTTTCTGGAGATGGTTGGCAAAAAGAAAATTCCTCATCCACATTTCTCACAAAAAGGGGGGATCTCTTTGCCTCAAAAGCCGGCAAATCCGCGCTTTTTTGCGCTCACTTTAAGTCCCCATCTCATACCCATTGCAGTCTCTTCTTAAGATCCCAAACATAAGGATGTATCAGCGGCTTTTATCATTTACACTCGAGGTAAAATATCATTAGATGTTTTGTGCCAGCTTTTCTGTTCATGATTTCTCTTTGATACTCTCGTTTTTTTTTCTCTCTCCTGCCACCCATCCCTTCGAAATAGCTTAAATTCAAGTGGGAAAAGGAAAAGCTTGTGCGAGAAAAGCCACTTCTTAAAATGTTTGTGTGCCAGAAATAGAGATGAAATTCAATTTCAAATCGTTTGTGGCAGAAGCTGCTGATTTGGCGCTTTTGTCAGAGAAAACAGAGACGGATGTTTTACGATTTCCACCAAATGTTCCTAATGCCAGAGATTTCAAATACACATTTTATTTTTGAGATAGATTCTTCTAACACTATTAGGTAATCCACTGAAAAATATACTAAAGGGTTGCTAGGCGATATGTCTTTACAAATGATTTCGTTTATATTCTAAAAGTAATCCGGATTTTTTATTTTAAAATAACGGACTAAATCAGAAAGTCTGGCAGAAATTGCTAATAACTCTTTAACCGTTCAGTTTTTACGGACTGAAAATCAACAATAAAAATTAAACTGGGAAACATAATCAATGATAAGTCTTACATTTAACCTTGGAAAGTCTAACAGAGTCTGATTCGGTGTATTTTATGCTTCTATGAACGATAGGGACAAAAAGGCATTGAATAAATGAGCAGTAAAAAGTTAAAATTGATCAGTAACAAAAAAATTTGAAACAGTGATATTATCGTCCAAATTTTGGCAAAGGGAAAATAAAGGGCTTTTCACTCTATATGGAACTATTTTAAATGTTAAATATATAAAATAGACCCATTTTTGCAAAGATTTAAGTTTTTTACTGACCATAATCAGATATTTTACTGCTCATTTTTAATTTTTTACTGCCCATATTGAATTTTTTACTGCTCGTTTGTTTTTTGCCAGACAAAAATAGCCCAAAAAATTAAGTAATTTTTCTGACAATACCAATGAATAATATTTTTCGCTTTAATGAAAAATATTACGTATGAGTATTGTAGTTTTTATTGCCAAAAGGGTTTTGCTTAAAAAAAATATAAGTATAAAAAATAAATAAAATCAATTATGAATTTGCGAATTTAAAAATTCGCCATTTTTGAGCTTAAATATTTAGTACATAGCAAATAGCTAGAGACTTGCAAAAAATATTCTAGATTCCTTCTACCTTACACTTTACAATTATGTACAGACACAAGAAAAAATAACTAGGTAGACAGGAAAATTTATTTTCTTTATGGGACACCAGTGTCTTAATCGTCCTTAAAGAGTTAAACCTTTAAAGACCAAGAGGGTCAAAAAGCTGGTGATTAAAAAAATCTTGCTTTCCGATTTTTTACAACGAAACATAGCTTTAGATGACCGTAGGACAAATTTTTTGCAGTCATCGATGGTTCGTATCGGTCGCAGGTTAACCATGGCAACGATCTAATAAGTTCAATACAATGCAGAAACTTTTTGCTATTTCTCTAATTGTTTAATCTTTCCACATAACTCCAATACTCCAACTAACCCAACTAACTAATGTCAAATGAATCGGTATATAAATTATTTGTAATTTCTGAAAATATGAAAACCTGAAAAAGTCATCTGTCACAGAAAATATTTTAAAATTCTAAAAAACAACATAGGGGAAACTGGGGCACCACCAAACACGGGGTAGCACCAAACACCAATTTTTATTTATAAACTACTCGGACTATCTCGACCATTCCTTCAGTGGACAAACATCTCTATAATGTCCATAAATTCCTATAGGTCTTATCCTCTGAAGTCGAATATCCGATTAAAAAATCGCAGTGTTTGGTGGTACCCCGTGTTTGATGGTGCCCCAGTTTCCCCTACTAAAAACATGCCAAAGACCAGAAATATTATAATTCTATATTAGTTTTGATATGGGACAACAATATTTAAAGTTTTCATTACATTTCATTCCAAGACATTAAAATTCAGCTATTAGTATTCCTTATAAATTTTTCTTTTCATTTTTGCAAAAAAAAACGAAAATAGATTTACTAACTTTAAATAGAGCAATAAACAAATTGAGAACCATTAGAAAATTATAAGAACTCAAAAAATACTATGGAATTGTAAATAATGTTAAGGATACATTTTTTAAATGAAAATAATTTACGTCAATTTATGAAATAATTTTCTCCTTTATTCTGAAGGAAAACTCTAATTTGAAACATACATGATGATTGTGCTTTCTTGTTAAATTGTAAATAAATAAAGAATAAAACAATAAAGAGCTTAAAAAATAATATAAAAGAAAATTTTCAATTCCATATGAAAAGAAAAGTGCTTTCACAAAAGCTTAAAAAGAAATTTTATGAACAGTTTTTAGAGCACCACCTGTGGAGTTTTTTTCTGACACTTGCATGTCAGTGAGTTATCAGCTTAAAAAAATTCCACTAAAATTTGTTTTTCATTTTTTATTGAAGGTGTTTTAGACAAAATTCAAGTAGTTGTAATTCCTTTGAGTTAAAAAATAGTAGGTACGGCGAGAGAAAATTCTTGTATTAGCAGAGATTTCACAAAGGTTTCTATAGTTTCCATTTATTTTTACCAATAATAAACGTAATTAAAACAACCAAATGTCAACGAGATATTATGGGCTTCTCTACAAGATCTTATGAATAAGGTCTTACAGAGATATGAATTTTTTTAATGACAAATGTCCCATAAGTTTAGAAAATACTCGACATTTTTAGTCAATTTTTCTCTGTCAAAAATCTTCATTATTAAATATTATTTGGATTAAATAATCAGAGCACAGTAAATAATTGCTGCAGTTGTGCAGTTTCCAAATCCAGATAAAAATTATTGGTGTATTTTTTTCCTGATTTAACAATCTTTTATTGAAATTGAGAAACCTTTCAAAGTATTATACTAAATCAATTTTATTGGGATCATCAGAAACTTAATTGCCCTTAAAGTCGAATACAGTCAAGTGTGCTAATCCGGGCGCTTCGCTATCTGGATCGTTTATAACTAATCTACTTAAAATAATATTTTTATTTTTATTTCCGTAATATAGTCACTACAGTAACATAACTATTCAAGTTTGAGAAAAAGCAAAAATAATATTTTTATCCATTAAATAAGTGAGTGTAATCGATTCATTTCAATCTTGTGCCAGCTGGGTTCTTCACTAAAAATTTTCTAGCAGTGATATTTTCGTTAATGACAGCTGGTTCATTGAAAACATTTATTGTTTTTTTTCCTTGTGGAAAAAGAATTTTAAATCCAAAGGTTTAATTAAAAGTGAATTACCGAAAAGGCGACCCAGTTAGTGCATGCTGACTTATTTCAGTATTATCATTATTTTATGAATTTTCTTTAATATTTTTGATAATTTTTTTTATATTATGTTTCTGAATGAAACAGTGAATAATTCTATGGCTTTAGAAGAAGTGAAAAGGAATTTCATCAGTCCAAAAACAAGCGTTTAAGTAGCACTCTTCGGAAAACGATCCAGTTACCCCATCTTACTATATACTGTTTTCAAATTACCAAGACTGTTCTCAACACGCTGCTCGAGTCGATCTTTGTCTCCTCTGTGTCAGTTAATATTTTCCCTTATACATCTCCAGTAAATAAACAGTAAATAAAATAGATAAAATAAGTAAATAGGTTTAGTATAGGTTTTTTGTTATGTATTAGGGCTATTGAGAACTATATTTCTCAGCCACTGATTGTGAAAGGCTCAAAAACCCACAGCTGCATGGCCTTTTTGAGATATTTGTTGTTATAATTTAGAAGGAGTTATCAGGTTAGTACAAATCACAAAATTTACCTGTAGCATAAGTTACATTCAAGCCCTATGATATCTCCAAAATATATGTATTAATTGCGATTCAAATTTAATTTTCAAAGAATTCTTTACATTTTAAGTCTGTCAATCGCAAATATTTTACATAAATATTTCTACCTAAAATTTAACAAGAAATCACTTTATTAGGTGAGATTCTTAACAATCTCACCTACTATTTAATAAGACTACCTATTGTATATAAACGTAGTCAAGATGAACTTTGCCAGCAAAAATTGTGTATGTTGAGCACTTTTTAAATCAGAATATTTTTTTCAGAAAAATGCTTGTGAAATAATTGAGAGTCCTACAGTATAAAAACTTTCGCGCAAAAGGACTTCTTTTTTTTTTAAATTAGCTTCACTTGGCCTCTAATTAAACTTTAACATTTTGTATTCATAGTAAACTTAAATGGACATTTTTTTTTTATTTTCCGTTGTGTTTTATTTGAACATCGTAAAATGTAATCCGGAAAAACACTCTCACGTAATTTTCACCTTCATTAACTGACTCATAAAGCATTAAAAACCATAATTCACAGTTATTAAGATTACCAAGAGATACACTGAAATAATAGCTTTGTGTACTTTCTGTAATTTAAAATGACATAAATCTAGATCAAAGAAGTTGTCGACACTGAAATACATGAAGGTGTTTTCTCAGTCAATTTTACTTCAATTTTCAATGTAATACAAATGGAAAAGTACCTAACGTTGTTGAATAGTTCAGTAGACAATTTTACATTCGATAAACTAATGACACTAGAATCACTTTTGAGTGTATTTAGACCTGTTACACATTGGTTAAAATATTTTTAAAACATTTCTTGTCAAAATTCAAAAATCTTAAATTGAACAATAAGAAAATTTATGCTCTGATAAGAAAATTTGTACTTATATACTTTGATTGTTAAAAAGTATATTCAGATCAATGGAGTAGTTTTCAATTCAAACGTCTCAAACTTTTCATGCTGACGATAAAATTATTTCAAAACAACTCGTCACATTATTAAGAATTTTAATTATGAATTATATTTAAGCTTCTGCTTTTTATTTGAAGATACTTTTCCTTTTAGTTTTCTAAGTTTAGAAAAAAAAAATCTGTGTTTCAATCTTTTTACCTATTATTAATATTGGACAAATATTAATGATGCTAGTTGACCAAGTATTAATAACATTTTTTAGTACGAAAAAAAGTTATTAGTAAAACTTTATACCACATTAATTAAATATTTTGCCCCATTAAATATTTCAAGTCACGTGGCGTTTTAAGATTGGTTGAAGCTCTGAATGCTGTTAAGTTTAAGCCAATTAGAGAACACGATAGAACCAAAATATTTCATTGAATTACAATATTTTTGTGTGAGAATAATAGGTACATAAAATGTAAAAATTTTTTTGCAATTATCCATGACAATAAAATGATTTAAATTTAAATAATTTATGCAAGCTTTTATAATTTTTTTTTGTGATTTTATATTTTATTTAGCAATTCATTAAAAATTTATCTGTTCATCCTTTTCAATGTCTCTTATCATTTCAAATTCATCCGAAAAATTGACTTTATCGCATTAAAAGTGCTAATCCTTTGATTTTGTACCCATTTGAAATTTTCACCTTCCATCCCACAAGGTGTAATGCTTTTAACACTTTTTTGCAATTCATATAATTACCGTAAAATGATGTTAGGCTGTTTATCCGTTCGCCCGAAGGGTGGTCCGTTCATCTGTCTGTCCAAGACAGGAGCCAAACATCAAATGGTTAGCGATTAAGACTTGGGGATTTGGGATATCCCTTATATAAATCTAGGTCTAAGGTAAAGTATCCTATGTCGACCACATAAGGATAGATTTTGTGAAAAACTTATGAAAAAATGGTTATAATTTGTGTTTTTTGATAGGATTTTTACCTAAAACTATAGAATAGATCCTTATCTATCTAACTGTGAACTTCATTTAGTCATAATATAATTTTAAATTATAAAAAAAATTAAAATGTTTCAAAAATGCGAAGTGTTCCTCTACTCGACCACTTCAATATCAGTGTACCTATACTCTACTCGATCGCCTGGGGTTCCTCTACTAGACCACCCATTTTTTCTTAAAATTAAACAAATCACAAAACTCAAAAGTCACTGATTTAACTTTGGCTTGTTTAACACATCATGAATAGTACTTAAAATTTAGTTAATCAATAAAATAAATAGGGAAACTCACTTTTATAAATTCATTCAGAAGTAGAACCACATTCAAGTGAAAAAGCTTCACTTGCTATGATTCGTCGACCGGTCGAATTGAGGAACATTATATTTGAAATGCACTTTCAATTTTAATACATAAAATTAATCTTTAACTTTGTCATGGTACTAAAATTTTTGCAAAAGTAATAAAGATTAAGTCCTCAACTTGCGATTACACTTAGAATTTGAATTCTCAAGTAATCTATGAGGGTAATAATTGAAATAATTCCTTAAGAAAAAAGTAAAGAATATTAAAAAGTATGCCATATTTTGATGAAAAATTGCGAATTTTTATTTAAGGGATACTTTAACGCTCCGTCTTTTTATGATTTTTCAGTGTTTTATGATCAATTTCTAAGATATTTTCACTGATTTGAATTAATTATGAAATAATTGACACTATGATGCTAAACCATTCGATAAATATTATTTGTAGGGGACGTGTGCCAAATTTCGGCCAGCTTCTAATTTCGGCCACTTTGAGTGTAATTTCGGCCATGGATAAAAATTAATTAAAATTATATATGTTATCTGCGAATAGTCAATGAATTCATTTTGCATTTAAATATTTATTCATTTAAGGATATATTAACACAAAGACCGTTAAATTTTAGGTATAATTTTAATTTAAATTGCGTTGTAAAAACTCAGTGTGGAAAGAGTCTTACAAAAAATATGACAGATCGATTATGTTTCTAGCAGTCTTACGATTTGTGTTGAAGTGCAAAAGATTTCCCTTCGGTGTTTTTGATGAAAATTGATTAGTTTTCATTAAATATTGTTTCTGTTTATGTTAATAGTGAATCAATTTTTAAATTTCGGGTAAAATTTCCCAGCTGGATCCTATATTTCGCGTAAAAAAGTATATACTTTGTGAGCGTCTCTCCGGTGAGGTAGTGTTTCCTAATCCGGCAACATCTTTTACTTTCCTAAATTTCTTATTCATTTTGTGTTTTTTTTTTCAATTTCTGAGTTCTACAATGTCCAGAGAAAAAAAACCATCGCTTCTATGAAAAAGATGATGTGGAAAGGCTTTGGAATAGTTCAGGAAGGGCAAATTGCTACGGAAATCTGCGCGTAAATTTGAGATGCTACTCTTCAGGTCTTCAGGACAAATTACACGGAAGATCTCAGGGCTTTTGGGTCATATAAACGTATTAAACTAAATATTAAACTCGTTCCGTTTGACGTTTTGAAATTTTCTATCCGTTGCATCACAAAAAGTGGCCAGAAAAAAGATGGCCGGTATTTCACTCAAAGTGACCGGAATACTACGCAAAGAAATGTCCATATTATTATTAATTTTTCAATATTTTAGGAAGGGAATTAAAGAAAACAAAGATGATAAACTAGTTTTCAAGGTTCCACACAGCCTTCCCGAAAAGGAAGTAACAAAAAATATCAATATGAATTAAAAATATTGCATTTCAAACTTAGGACTTCTTAGGACACTTACCCTAAATGTAAATAAATTGAATAAATATTTCCACCGGTCGACTCGAGAATACTTTACCTTACGTCATTTTTGTCCTATGCTCTTGAATCATTACCAGTGTTTCAAAGTTATTGATTAATCATCTGTAGAGTGTGAATTTATTAATCAATTCCGCAAAGTTTAGGTTTATTGGAATAATATTGAAATTATCGTCATTACCGACAACTTTTAATGGATTATCACATAAAATCAAATGATTATATGATATGGTTATGAACCGGTAATGAACTTGATTTGAACTCATAAATCTCTTGAACTCTTAAATCGGTTGCAATCCGGTAAACAAGAATTGGTTATTGGAATAATATTTTACGAAATTATTGTTTTCTATGAGTATTTTGAGTCAAAAATTTAAATATGAGTCAAAAATTTCATGCAAAACCAATTCTTAAATAGATCATCTAACTTTCTCAAACTCAAACTTTCAAGAGTATAACACAAATTTTATTTAAAATTATACATTATATATTTAAAATTATTTAAAATTATAAAAGTAAAATACCTTTATCTCTATCAGAGTTTTCAAATTTTATATAGATGATTGATTTGAAATATTGATGAATTAATACTAATTTTAAGAATTTTTTCTAGTTAGCCTATTTAAAAATATTCTGAAAAAAAAATTTTATAAAAGAACATATATTTATCACATTAATTTAAATCAAATTGTATCTTCCCTAATAGTGCATAGTGAATATTGAACTACGTGTATTCAAATTAAATTGAAAAAGCTTTTAGCGGTTAAGAGGTTGGGAAGAGATCCTCTCAAATATACGTTACAACAATCACTATATACTTTAATTCTTTACAATAAATCCTTATAAACTTATTTTTTTAGTATATGGAGTGACTATCAAAGAAGAAAAAAGCAAATTGGCAAACAGAATTCGAATTCGAATGAAGAATTAATAAAAAGCAAACTCTCCATGAAAAGCAAATACTTTACATGTGAAGTAAATAAAAATGCTTTCTAGTCAGCATCTTTGGATATCAATTGCGTTAAAATAAATTATTCACGATCTTCTAGTTTAATTTAATTAATACAGCATACGATAGATTCGAATGGGTTAGAAGGAAAACAAGAGGAAGTATTATGCTCAACATATTTATGATTATAAGAAAACTAAATGTTCATAAAGCATTTGTGTATTTCATAAAGTAAATTATTACAAAACTGGAACGCTTAATACAGTAAATTATTCCCATGTCATAAATTTTCATTTAAATTAATCATTCTTACGATATGTACCATTTAATAGCTCATTGAAATTTAATGACTCCCCTGAGACTGTGTAAGATTTTCCTGATACTCAATGCGTAGATTAAATCTCGTATACCTATTTAATATCATGCTTTTAATTATGAAATCAGCTTAATTGTCTGTCACAGAATTATTATTTTACAAGCTCTTCGTCACTTAAAATTTATATTCATCAGGGCGAAATCGAATGGAAAGTTGGGAAAAACGGAGAGGATTGTTCGTGAATATTATGTTAATTGTTGGACAATTTACCCTGGGATGTTCTATCCCAAGTGTAGGATGAGGAAGTGATGCTCAAATAGTTAATTTCATTGTGCGTATCTTGCTCCAAAGTCTGCTTCTTCACCCCATTTAACATAACATTGCTGCTTTATATTTTGGTCTGGGCTTTAGCTCTATGTGTGCCAGAGAATTTGTACAGCTTTACAGATTCTGGAAGACCATTAAAATTTCTCTTCATTTCATCTGAACGTCATTTTCGTTGATTTGACCATTTTTCCATGATTTTATGTCTCCCTGGGTCAAAAGAAGGATTAAGAAATCTTTCCTGTTATGTAACGCAGAGGGTTGTTAAAAACATAAGAAATGCTTGGTAAATGCAAACGTTTCTAGAAGCACAGACTGCTATCCAATAAAGACGTGAAAGATATTACGTGGGTATCCCAAATACTTTTGACTCCCAACCGATTTGGTTCGATTCAATAAAATAAACTTAAAAATCGTTTCAAAATAGTTCTGAAATAATACACTTTAATGCCTTATAAAAGCAAATTACTGGGCCATTATGCTTTCAATTAAGTGATACGCAGTCAAAAACTTTCAAAATGATTATGACTCCTAGAATTTTGCCTTTCGGGATTTTGGCTTTTCGAAATTTCAAATCCATTTGAAATTTTGGCTTTTGGGATTTTGACTGTTAAGATTTTGGCCGGAACCAATTTTTAAAACTTTACGCACATCATTACATATCGTTGTTCTGCAAAATTTATAAAAAACGATTAAAATTATTGAATTTACGTCATTGAGTCAATTAAATTCTATTTAAAGTTACAGTGAACTTTAAAAAAAAGGTTACAATTTCTCGAATAATTTGTAATTTAATTATATAATCCTAAATCCATATTCGATTTTCAGGTAGAGGATTCAACAAAGTTCCCAGAGATCTTTAAATCCTAAATAATATTTAAGTTTGTTTATTGTTTTTTTTTATCTGATAAATCATTTATCCGGAATATTTAGTACAGTCCTGAGCCAAAATTTTCTAAGAAGTTTTGGTTGATTAGAATTTAGAGATTTGAGTTCTGGGCGCTGGTTCATCTTCATACAAAGATGAGAGTAGGCGCATTTTGAAGATGCTAATGGAACTGTGTTATCACACTTGCACATTAAAATTTTAATATGATTCACATTAATTGTCGCTGGTGAGAGTCCCAATTGTGTAATTTGTGTGTTTGAATCAATTTATATTCAAAATTTGATCTATTTGTTGATAAAAAGGTAGACTTGGCCCGCAAAATTTGCTATAAATTGATTTATAGCATTAATGCGAAAAATTAATGCGATTTTCTCATTCATTTTTTAATGTGAAAAATATTTATGCTTTAGGTAAATTTAAACTTATTTTTTCAGGCCAAGTCCACTTCTTTATCAATAAATAGAAAAACCCCAAATATTAAGTGACTCAAAGGCACAAATAACATATTTGGACGCTCACAAGCGACAATTAATGTGAATCACATTAAAATTTTAATGTTCAAGTGTGATAACGTCGTAAGGTTAAAAAACTGCCAGGACCCATAGAACGATAAACGCTGGGAGTCCTTGTAAATAGGCCTTTATCCTTCCGATAAATCGTTGTTTTGACAACGAATTACACAAGAGGTGCTAAAGTGACCTTGATGAAATTCGGTATAGGGTCAGTATATTACTTAAACTTTTTATTTATTCATACCACCCCCTCCCTCCATGCCCCATTCTGATAGCCCTCATACAAAATGGGGGCACTTTACCTTATAACTCCTTTCTAAAAGGAGGTGGAAAGCTGAAATGCAACAAGGTAACAAAGCATATGAAAGACTTTTCAACCATGCATGTTAACCCCCTCCTCACAAAATTACCTTTTAGAAATTGGCTCGATAAACGTATTTCCTTACAAAATAGAGGAAAATTACTTTTACAAAGTTGTAGGGTGTTAAATTTCCTATAAAACTGCGCTAATTACAAATTTTTGAAGCGCTCGAGTAGCTTGAAAAAAAAAATAAAATATCCGTTTTGTGACTTTTTGCCCCAGTCTCCACTAATAAATTGAATTAAATTAAATAGGAAAACTTCTTATAGGGGGAAGTAAGGCACCTTTAAAGTGGGATACCTTTGAAATTGGGTATTATTCTATTTGAAAAAAATAAGGCGTATCATAATGTAATTTAGCTTCTCAACTGGTTTACATAACTAATTTATATCACGATAGGATCCAGTTCTATTTAACACTAAACCTACCAAAACCCGGTAAAATTGACCGGTTTTAAATTAACACATATTTAAACGGTACAATGTCGCTATCAAACTTTATAAATTTCTTAAAATATACATGTAATATATTTTTCAGTGTTTAAACTTTAATTTTTTGCTCTTTCCGAGACAAATTTGTTGAGTATCATGCCCTACCGCGGTTTGTCATTTGACCGAAAACAAGCAAAAACGTTCGGTATAGTGTTAAAAATAAGAGAAAAAAGCCTAATTTTAAAGGTACCCTATTTCAAAGGTACCCCGCTTCCCTCAACTGGTCGAATTTGTCAGAGAGAGCAGTATATAAGCTCTCGTTTTTTTTTCACACCGAAAAATTTGCACCTCCCACCTCTCGGGGACCACTTTTCTCAACATATCTTCGCGTTTCAGACGATTTCTGAACTAATCTTGTCCGTTCGGTTGTAGCGAACTATAGCTATAGGTCGAACGGTTTGAGATAGCGACTTAGAACCATTGCCTGACCCCTCATCCGCAAGTCGACCCAAGGACCGTGAACCTGCTCCTCATTTTTTTTAACATCTTTTATTATGTTTAGCCAAGTCTTGTGACTATTGCATTCACTTCGGGGACCAAAAAGACACTCAAGAAACAGGCTCACAAATGTTACTTTCACTGTTCGAAAAATTTTAAGCTTGTAGCATTGCGATGGATGGGAAAAAACTTGGTGGAAGATGCTCACTAGGGAAATAGCATACAATGAATGTCAGACATGAGAAAAATATTGCCTCAGAAGAAGTTCCATAAAGTTCTTCGACATTTTTTTTTTGCCCTACTCAGCCTTTCCTTTCGTTCCCAATTTCAAAGATTGTATTCGTCTTTTCGCCACAATAGAAAAATTCCATTTCTCCAACCATCGGAAATATAAGTATTTTGTTGAGATGAAGAACAAGAGTGAAAAAAAAAGAGTTTTTTTTTCATCCTTGCTCAAAGTTATCCTAAAGCTCACAATGGATTGTAATTCATCTATCATTTGAGAAAATTCCAACTCTTCCACCACATTGGAAGTCCCATCAAAAATTCAATTCCTTCCTCCCAACTATACATGTAGCCAGCAGCGTGTAACTATGAATAACTTATTTTGGCTAAATATCAACTTGTTTTTCCCCATGAATTGTACATAGCGGGCTTCCATCGCAGCCCATTTCTGTCTCCGCCTTGTGCCCTCCTTTCTGGCTCCAATCTCCATGTCTATACAAGAAAAGTTTGTAAGTTGCATTAAAAAGTTTTTGAGGGGCTTTTGTATGCATTGAGTCTTGCCTTTGTGTGGAGTATTTTGAAACTTTTGCACCAACTCTCCACCCTCGCTCTGATATCCTCATCATCTTCCCCGGACCACTTTCAGGGGAGGATGGCTTTATGTAACGAGGTGAAGACAAGACAAATGCAAATATCCCAGAAATAGGCAAGTACCAATGCGAATAAGTCGATAAACCAGACTGACTTATGTCCATTGAGAATTCTTCCCAGGGTCATAGGAAAAAATTCTTCAACAAATTTTTGATTTCAAGTTTTCTAATTTCTCCTGAGATTTCAATGGATTGTAAGCTACTGGTAAAGGGAATACAATGTAAGCCAACTGAAAAGTTAATATTAACTGTGGATCGAGTAAAAAGCATTCCGAATGAAGTTTCTGTTTTGACTTTTGACTGAAGTTTTCACGCCACAAAAGTCCACTACTGTTTCATTGGAATTCCACCGACTAAATTCTCTGTTAAGCTTTCAGTAAATAAGCTTTCAGAATTTTGTATTCTTTTTTTGCTGGGGATAATGGGGTCGCATGAGGAATTCGGCAAAAAATACAATTGAACATTTTTTGAATTTAAATTTGTTGTTGTGGGTGTGGGTGTTATTGGTGCAATATATAAAGTATCTGACTTTTAAATTTTTTATTGACTGAATCCAAAAAGTCACAGAGGAAAAACAAAAAGCACTGGCAAACATTTTTTATGAGCTCTAACTGATCGATTTATTTTTATAGGGATTATTTACTTTACAATTTTTTTTTAAAGATAGTTTACAGAATTGTAGTATAATATGTATGTATCAGATATATTCTTGTTAGGGAGAAGTGGGGTAATGTTGATCTAGGATATCTTTGAAAAATGGCTTTTTCAATCTATTTTGAAATGAAACTGAGCCTTAGCATAATTTAGCTTCGCATTGGTTTGTGGAGCAAGATTATATCATCCTTCCGTTTCAATTATGAATAGGAGAAAAAACCCTATTTTAGAAGTGCTTTTATTCAAAAGTACCCCACTTCCTCCTCGAATGAGAGAAAATGAGCCAGATGAGTCATAAATCTAAACACAAATAAATGTATCCAAGAAAAAGAATTCATTATTTATTTTAATTCGAATTATCAAAACAACAAAATAATGATTCTTTGAAATATTTTCAAAAGTAATAAAATATTTTTTTTATATGAAGGAAATTGAAAATGAAAAAATACAATGATGGAAAATTCATTCTATACACTTTAAAGTTATATTATGTAAAAGTTCAAATACTTTTTAAGACCATTAGGGGAAAACACGCTACTTTCGGACAACTCAACCTTCGGACAACTCAATTTTTTCCTAGGATCGAAAGAACACCTCTTCGACAAGGAATCCCTTTTGACAATTTTGTCAAAATGTTGAAATATATTTAATGCATCCAATAAAATCTAAGTAATAGAACGTTTTTTACATTAATCTGCGTTTCTCGATAAGGATAATTGTTCGAATTTCGTATTCCAAGTGATACAGAGTAGGGTATCGAGAAGTTCTGACACGAGTTCTTAATAAAGTGTCAATAGGTGTTCCTTTCACCCTATGTTCTTAATGGATTTTACACACAGCCCCTTTCTGGTAATTTGAGGCATATGATCAGCTATCAAATTATAATATTATAATGAGCCAAATTAATTTAAAAAACATTGAAAAAAATTAATTTTGGGAAGCTTAAGTCGTCCGAAGGTAGCGCGCTTTCCTCTACTGATTACTTTGTTTTTTATTATTCATACTCAAAATAAGAACCAATTCAACGTTTTTTTTTATAAATGTTTGCTGCTTTTTTGCAAAAACGGCTAGGGATACAGACTTAAAGCTTTTGTGGTCCCTTCGTATATTAATATTCCCTAAATGAGTAAAACTGGACATCGTTTTTCAGATTGATTATGAGTAATACATATCGGTTTTTAGCTGTTTTATATCTTTGATTTCTTTATGTCTATAATTTATAAAATAACAATCTATTTACAAGGATTTTTTTGAATTTGTTCTTTTAAATCCTAAATTAAAAAAAAAACAAATTAGAGTAGTTAACCCTTTAAGAACGAATAGGGCACCCGTGTCCTGCCTATGTCACAAAAAATAAACTACCATTATGTTTAATATGCCTCTCCAAATGTATGGAAAAATGTATTGTCGATATCCTTTTGTTTTTTATATTTCAGATCATTAGAAAATTGCCTATCATAAAAAATCAGATTGAATTTTTATTTATAACCAATATTCAAGATGATATGTGGAAAAATTAAAAACACACACCAAATTAAAGTTTTTACTGACTGAAAACTATACACAGCATTAACACTAAACCTACAAAGGCCCGGTCAAATTCACCGATTTAAAAACTTTTTAAAATTAACACATATTTAAACGATATTGTCATTATTGAACTTTATGAATAATTTTATAAAATTATTTTTTTACAATAAATTTTTGACAATAAAATAAAGAAAAAAATCGTATGACGGGAAACCATTGGTAATTTGGGAGTCCTTGGATTGTCTTTAACATATCTCTCGAAGAAACTTATACTTCGTCGCGTCAAGTTTCTGAAATATCTTAAAAGTTCTTAAAAAATAGGTAGAATTATTGTTATGAAACTTCCTTTTTTCTCGATAACGGTATATCGTAAGTTGTCAGTGCCAAGAAACTATTTCTAAAGGAGAACTCAAGGAATATTTTCCTAGAAGAAACAATATACCTATAGGGTAAGGGCTCATAATTTTGCCCAGTCTGTTTATAAGCATCGATGTTCCAAGTTTGAAGTGCGATATTGTCGATACTAATTGACCTTTTTTGTTACTCTCTTTTCGGAAGGGTTGTTTAGAAACTTGGCAAGCTGTTTATCGTCTCTATTTTTACTTAAATTAGTTTAAATACGTTTAAAAATGAATTGATATGTAGAGGTGAATTTGGCTCTTATTTTGGACAACTTGGTTATTAAACTTGGCTTGGTTATTGGACAGCTAATCCGCCTTAACAGGATGCCTATTGTTCTTCATTTCATGAACCAATCTTACCAAGTCCTCTTCCTGTTCATGTAAGGGAAACGTAGAATGTCACAAGAAGCTCGGAAACTTTCCATATCATTCATTAAAGTGAGTTGACTTTGGTACTCCAAGTACTAGCTGATTTGCTAGTACTTGGGAGTTATTTCCGGGAGCCTTTCAAGGCATTTCTCGCTACATCTCGTTCATAGAGATGATGCTCCTTTGTTTTTACAGGCATTTGTCCAACCTAGTCATCACAAAAGCTAAAACTTTACGAAATTTCGTGAGAAAAACACCTATCCAAAATAAGGCGTATCACTTCACTGATGAATGTCTTAGAAAATTACCCATTTTTCACACGAAAATTCTAATTCACAAGGCAAATCACACTTCGGGTCAAATGTACAAATCATCACTAACGTAAATCAACACAATATTCAATGAATATTCAATAACATCACTCAAAAAAAAGCGAAGAAACATTGTTAGTACTTCATTACAGCTAAATAAGACTGAAGTAAACACGAAGTTCTGTCATATTTCTCGTAAGCAATTGCTCACACTGAATTTTCAACAAAGCAATTTTAACTCAAATCGTATTCAAAATTTAACGTATTTAATGCTAAAATCTTCCAAAAAGAGCAAATATTTAGATATAATTCATTATTCGTAACATATTGCAAAAAAACATCCATAATTTTAATCAATTTATTTTGAATGTCCAATTTTACCCTCACAGTGTCCAATTTTAGAAATTGTCCAAAAATTATGAGACTTTCCCCTATCTCCGTTTCTTTGTAGTTATCTAGATTTTCCTCAAATATCCTCGAATGTCCTTTACTTCCATTAAAATCATTGCGTCCTTTGCGTCCTTTTGTCTCCTTAAAAGAAATATTCTCCTCAAAAAAGGTGCTAGGGTTGCTGAAGATCATAGAGTTGGATATGTACATTACCAAAGGAATTTTAACAAAAGGCTCAGAGTATAATGGCTAAATTAAAATATTTTTACTCTAAAATTATTATTCAAAGTTTTTGATTAACAGTAACTTTTAGGATCATGTGATCTTCAAAGGCTAACTCTTTTTCTTTCAAGGAAAATATTTACTGAGCAGACATTTCCCTACAAACAATCCTTTTCATTAATTTGATGAATATTCAAGGATTAATTAGGTAAATCTGGAAAATAGCAGAGAAAATGAAGAGATAAAGATATAATTTGTTCTAGTAAAATCTTCTTTGAGTCCTTCTTTACAAATTCTTCTTTGAAATGACCAACATAAGATAAACTGTTATTTTATAAAAAGAGCTTTGCAAAAAAAAATTCGTCACTTTTCTAAATTATATGTCTTATGCTTTAGTGCTTTTCCTACATACTTTTGGGGTCGGTCCCGGAACAAAAGTTGTTATCTTTGCCAATACCTATTCAATCGCATAGGTCTCATTCGTGGCGAAAGGTTGGACCATTTTGCCCATTGTCCTTTTCTTTTGTGTGTGTTTTTCTATGTTGTTCTCTATTAAACAAGTATCACGACTTTAAATTCCTCTCAGGTCTCCAGAAATTTTCTTGGAGTGTTATGTCCAGCGCACAATAATTATATTGTTTATAAACATGTTTTTAAAATTGCCTTTGAGAGTGAGCGAGATGACTAGATCTAGATTTCATTCATTCTCACTGAAATGTTAAAAACATGTTACAAAACAAAAGTTATTGTGCTTTAAGGCCTCTAACTTAACTCCACAGATAACCTTGTCCCTATACAAGAAAATATAATTATTTATTTTATTTTCTTCATTGCAATAGCTGCCATTTGAATACATTTGTAAGTTCTTATAGGGAAGTAGATGGAAGGAAATTTTTAGTGGGAATATTTGACTCTTGCATCTGAAGCGTGAGTCATTTAATCCTTACAAGTATCCCTACTTTACCCATCTTCAAACCCAAATAAAAACTGTTAGCAATGGGAAGAACTTTAATATTTTGTACCCTATTCTCCCACGCTGCACATTTCTCTTTACATTTTATTTCTCCCATGTTTCCAGTCCATGGAGAAAAATGCATATAAAAGTTTTGCAAATGTTCACTCTGTGGCAGAGTCACGGAATATTGGCTCACTTTACCAACTCCCATGCACAATCTATTCAATGTGCGCCCCAAAACACAATTGCTCCATTTCCCGAGCGCACTCTTACCGCCTCATATGAACCTTCAACCTCAGTGGGTTGATTGGCAAATGGGTGTAAAGCACTTTTCAAACAACACCAATAACTTGGGAGATTGTGTGTCTGGGGGAGGGGGGGCTGCGTGTTTGAAGGAATGGGATACAGCAAATAGAGAAATAACTGCCAGAACATAATGGTTTTTACCCAAGGAAATGGTTAATAAAAAGTTTATTGGCTCCTCCAGTGGTAAAGCCACCCTTCGGCCCAATCAACAAGTTGCTCCTTGGGATTCTGGAGATTCTTAACTTTCATCCAATTTATAAAGTCACCTGCTTTAAATTTATTTCCTCACCCGCAACCTCATATGCCAATAAACTACCTTATGTTGGTTCTTTGTCCCTTTCTATGACGCACTCGTGCTAGTGACACATCTCCCAAGTTCCCATCCCAAAAAAAAAACCCCAACTAGCTGGATATTGAGCATCGACCCTTCGTCCTGATAAAACCCCATCCAACATTAGTACAAAGGAATTGATTTTACTTTATCAAACAATTCATCCGACACAGAGTACAGCAAATTTTCCTCTCAACGCCCATTCATAAAGTTTTCTGCTGGAAAATCCACCATAATAGACTCCCCATCAGAATCATCTGTACAAAATTTCCAGGAGTCATTTTCACCCTAAAAGTGTTAAATTCAAAGGGAGACGTATCTTTTGCAAATATTCTTAATTATCCGGAAAAGACTGTATCCTGCATCAGATATATTGCACCCTTAACTCACCTTCATTATTCATTTCAAGTCAGAGGGTTTTTCGGTGTGTTGAGCGCTTTGTACTCATTTGTGAGCCAGAGTACAATGAAAAACTTTGGACTTATCGAAAATTAATGAATCCCACGCTTAAAGTACAAACGACATTCATACAAAAAGGGAACAGCACTGCAGAAGACTTTAGTAGGAAAGATTGGGGTAGTTCATGCATGTATGAATTTTGATTCTTTTTTTTTTTTTTTTTTTGAAAATGTGCATTATAGCCAATGACCAGGGGCAGGGAGGTGACATTAGATCTAAAAAATGCGTCCGATTTTAGTGTAAATCTTTCCTGTTTTCGTACACATTTCACGAAATATCTCCAAAACTACGTAGGTTGCCAATTTGGGGTTTTTAATTGCCTATTCTATATTAAATTGGCTTTTATTTTGTATTTCTATTTTTTGCTAATTCATTCTACAATGACAGAAAACAGTTAATAAACTCAAAAGTTTTTTCAGCTCGCTAGAAACATATGGGAAACATAGGAAATGTCATGCCCCTGACCAGGGGGATCTCAGTGGCGCAATAGGCAAGACCGTTGTGTCTTGGGCGGACGAGATCCCTGACTTTACTCGCAAAGTTGTGAGTTTGACTCCCGCCTGGTGCAAGATCTGAATGCCTAAATTCAGATAAAAAAGACATAAAAAAAGACATAAAGACATAAAAAGACATATTAAAAATGCACCGCCTTCGCCCAATAACTTCGGGGGCACGGAAGAAGAATCCACATCGCAGGGAAGGCGTTCCTGAGCGGTCTACACATGGACTTAGCGGATTCTTTCATTACGCAATACAACAGCAGTATAACATGCTTACATTGTAACATAATGCTCCGAGACGATTAAACATAATAATAACCAGGAGATATTATAGCTCATCCAGTTTGAATACAGTTCATAAACATTTGGCTAAAGTTACCTACTCTGAAAAAAAAAAGTTTTGTCAAAACAAGACAAGTTTGTCAAAAGGATGTTCATCCATACAAAATATGAAAAAGTTTGTCAAAGGGGTGTTTTTCCATATAAAACGCGAGAAAAACTTTTGTCGAATTAGAAAATAACATCCTTTTGACACAATTAGTACAAAATCCATTTGTTCTTTTAACAAAACTTCTTTTTTCAGAGTAACAAAATTAAAAGTCAAAGTACATTTTTGGTCTGTAAATATTGGTCAAATTGGTCAGTAAAGAAATCAGTTTTCATCAGAAAAAACTAAAATGATTTGTAATTCCATTTTCACAAACCATTCTTTCTTAAAAAAAAAACAAAACTGCCCAATCTGCTAAGCTAAAGCAAAAATGAAACTTCATCCGCCTAAAATTACCCCAAGCTCCTCTACATTATTCTTGGGGACACTGCAAAGACATCTCGCCTTCCAATTGAAATTCTCATTGCATTCTAGCGCAATAAAAGCGTAATTGTGTTTGAAATGCTTACACTAGGACATAAAATTGAATTTAAAGTCCTTCAATTGGAATACAAACTCGTTGAGAGGTTTTCTCGCCAAATACTGCAATGATATGTCCTTCAGTAATAGCTATACAATGAGAAAATTCATAGAAATTGTTAGCTTGATTTCATTCAAATTTAGTAAAAGCAAATCATCATTGTTTTCTTATGTTTAATTTACGTTTCTAAAATATACAATATTATAAAACACACTAAGAAAAAAATAGTGAAAATTGAGATGAAAACATCAATATTCTCACCAAAAATTCAAAAAACAAAACTGTGAAAAATTTCGGACAGTTTGCAATATCAGTCATTTTTTTGTTTTTTGTTTTAATTCCAAAAAGTTTATTTCTTAATTTCTAAGGTTTTTACAATTCTAAAAATAAAAAAGTCGCTTTTAGTCGAAGATACTGCAGAATAATTATTGAAATAGTTTCGGAAGAGTATAAAGGACTTCAAGAGTGTTGTTGTTTGATATAAGACACAAAACAATATTATTATTATTATTATTATTATTATTATTATTATTATTATTATTATTATTATTATTATTATTATTATTATTATTATTATTATTATTATTATTATTATTATTATTATTATTATAAATTCACAATAATAGGGTCATCCCTTTTACAATTGTGAAAGAAAAAATTTTTTAAAAAATCAATATAACAGAAGAAAAAAATTAACAAAGAATGAATCAAAATACAAAAAAAAGAAAAGTTGAGCTTTAATCTCTCAATGGTTCAGCCTGAAAATGCCGCCGAATAGCATCCGCGCAATTACAGCTACTAGCAGGAATAGCATTATGTAAGACGATGCCCTTCACAAACAATGTGCGGTAAAGGCAATCACTGTTAGATTTAGGTACTATAAGTCCTCGAACCCTAGCCGAACCCCCCCTAACCAGAAGATTCGACAGGTACTCAGGACGCCCAGAAAGCAACAAATTGAACAAAAAGAGCACTGCTCTCATGTTCAGAAGAGAAGGCAAATCACAGCCAATAAATACATTCCGATGAGGAGTAATGTGGTCCCGACGATTTAAGCCGCAAATATACCTAACACAATTATTAAATGCGACTGTTAGGCGATATATATGTTTTAATTTAATTTCAAATATACTAAGAGTTCTTTTGAAGAAAACAAGTACAATAAACTACTTTTCGAGATTCTGCTAAAAAGGAAATTATAAAGAATAAATAAATAAAAATATTTACCTTTTAAACTTAACCGAAAGAGTGAGATCGCTAGTACAATTTAATAATTTCTTAAGCAATTTTCGTTTTAATAAATGAATTTAAATTTAGTAAATACCGTAAATACTAAACCGATATGCACCAAAATCCATACAAAAAAAGTCAGAGAGAATTCTAATCTTTTGAGTTCAACCTTTCCACAATATCCTTTATTTTTTTCTATAAGTCTCTAAATACAGAATTAAGTGATTTTTTTAATTTACTACGTTTTTCTTAATTTATATTTAGAGGCGGGAGGTGGATAATAAAACAAAAACTTTAAATCAGTGAAGAAAGTGCTCTAAACTCAAATTTCTACTAAAGTTAAGTGAGAAGAAAGTAGTGCAATTTACAATTTAGTAACAATTTTATTATACATTTTCAGAAAAGGACATCCTCGAATATTTCATATTTGTGGAGGTTGTCCTTATAATAAACACAACATGCTTGCGGCAGGCACTTTGTGTTTTAATTGTATCAAACAACATATTCAGCCAGCTGCTCACCAAAAAAATCCCGTACTTTGGAAGTCTACATCTTGAGTCTTTCTAAAGGTGTCTACACATTGGAGCTGATTTCATCAAGAATTATTTCAAGAATTTTTTAAAGAAAAATTCATATTTTTGAAGGAATTTTTGAAGAAAAATGCCTCCACACTGGGTTTTTTTATTTTCCATCAAAAATTTTTTTGACAGATTGCCATCATTTCCAAGTATCTTGCTCTTCTGACTGTTTTTCACGAAAATTTGTTGTTTCACTGCTGGAAAAAGTGAGAAAAGCGTTTGGTGAAATTCCTTGGGATAGTATTTAGTGAATTTCTGAAGAAAATCTTCTAAATATACAAGGGAATAGTGTTTTTCTGGCGATGTCGTTCCTGGTGGAATCCAACCCAGCCTTTGAAGGAACATTTCCTGTGATTTTCCTCCAGAAATTGCCGGAAGTTAATCCATCTGTGTATTCTTGAGGTGTTCCACAGTACAGTGGCCTCGTACTCCATGGATTGCAAGATGGATGAAAAGAAGAAAATTTACGGGCACTTTCCAATCTCTATATGCCTTGGTTACCAATTAAAACAAGAGCTAACCAGAGCCACCGAGGAGATCTCAATGCAAACGATAACTGTCCGGAGCTACCAGAAGCCATCACTTGAACCCCCAGAAGAACATCAGAATGATCTTTTATATCATCCACTTTCTCAACCACTAGGAATTATGTGGGATTGCTTCCTTTCGGGAACACCAGAACTGGATAGCCAAAGGCCTTCGATTCCTCCGTGGGACTCCCAGTTTGAGTAGTAGTGCATGAAAAGGTGGTGAGAAATAAAAAAAAATCTAAAGTAAAATTCTTAAAACCTTAAAACCTTGGTAACCAAGGCATATAGAGATTCCAAAGTGCCCGTAAATTTTCTCCTTTCCATCCGTCTTGCAATCCATGGAGTACGAGGCCACTGTACTGTGGAACACCTCAAGAATACACAGATGGATTAACTTCCGGCAATTTCTGGAGGAAAATCACAGGAAATGTTCCTTCAAAGGCTGGGTTGGATTCCACCAGAACGACATCTCCAGAAAAACACTATTCCCTTGTATATTTAGAAGATTTTCTTCAGAAATTCAGTAAATACTATCCCAAGGAACTTCATCAAACGTTTTTCTCACTTTTTCCAGCAGAAAATAACAAATTTTCGTGAAAAACAATCTTGAATCGTGATGGTTTCCGTCAAGAATTCTGTCAAGAATGACTTTGATGAATTTTATTCCAATGTGTAGCGGGTAATTTCTTTCAAAAATTCTTGATGGAAATTACCTTCAATTGGATATGATTTTTGAAGAAATTTGTCTACACATTAGACAAATTTTCTTCAAAAATCCATCTTTTTGTCAAAAATTCTCACCAATGTGTAGGCAATTTCCTTGAAGAACACTTCTTGAAGCTCATTTTTGATAGAAATTTCTTATAATGTGTAGACACCTTAAGTCTACATCTTGAAAATGAAGCCACAAGGTGTAGCTTTATGGTGCTATTCCAATGAGAAATGAACATGTTTTTTTAGCACTGTTATACTGTTTTACTGTTCTCAAGTGCTTCTACATAATCGACTTGTCTTTAATTGGTTACTGTCATGGCTGTTTTTTCAGTCCTTGTCGTATTCCAAAACCACCTAACAGTTATGACAGCAACCAATGCAGAAAAAAGTCGATAATACAGAAGCACTTGAGGAATTGTAATATGAATATTAATCTCACGGTGAACATGAACCCCAATAAAAGTGCTGAAATGCATTTTAAAACTTTCCAAAAGGATTAAAACCTAAAGTTTTCAAGAATCTCAGCTAAAAAACAAAAATGTACTCTCTATGTTTTATTTCCAATTTATTTTTTTTTTTAATAAAAAAATCTTTTATTAAAATTTGAACAAAAATTTTAAAAAAATACAAACATTTATTTCACTTAGTGGGTGAAAATTGTATTTTTTTTTCTTTCGCTATTCATTTTGTGGTAGTATATGATTATAATAAGAGTAATTGAATACAAGTAGATGCAATGGCCTGATATGTGAAGAAAAGAAGATTAGTTTAGTCGTGTAGAGAAAGCCGAAGGAGTAACAATAAAAGTTTAGCGTAAGGAAAGTGAATGTGTTTTAATTAGTGTCTTGTGAGCCACCACCAGAAATTGTACAAATTCAGTTTTACTTATTTTTTTTTTATTTACCATAGATGCGAATGACTTTATCCTCTGTGAGTGGCTCTTTGACCCCTTGTTGTTCGTAAGCTTTTCTTTAATTCTAGCACTCAATGTGGGTCTTCGGCTGAGAAATACGCTCTATAAAGCCTTTCGATTAAACCTTTGATATTGAAATACCATTATAGGAATGATTCAACGAGATTTTCGTATAAGGATGAAATGTCAGCCTGGGTAATCTGTAAAACATATCCAAAAATGAAATAATTGCACGATTCGTTTTCGAGCAATCCCAAAAAATAAGGTTTTTGGAGGGAAAGCGGAAGAGTGGATGGAAAATGAGGGGCATGTTAACGATCCTTGGATTGACGTATGAGGGGGGTCCCCCAAAAATCCCAAATCACTATCACCGTTTTAGAGATTATACTGCCCTCACTGTGAAGTTCGAATAATAATAAATACATATTATGAACAGGTTTATGATAATAAACATATTAAATAACATATTATGATAAACTTATAGAACGTTTTCAGTATTTTTTCTGGATATGGAAACTTATAAATGCCCTGAGCGCCCTGTAAAAAAAAAGAAGGATTTCATAAAGTTTAATCGTTAGTGTAAAAGTACTGCAACAATAATTCTAATTTATTGAAGAGTATTAAACTGTATTAATTATGTAAATTTAATCCGGTTGCTGTTGAACTTAATAAAAAAAGCAAGATGCATATGAAACATCTTAAATTTTGAGTTATGTATATAGTCATTCGAGGAGAGTTGGAACAGTGGGAGAGATGGACCACTTCGTCTCCTGCCTACACCCTATGCACGATCTCCACCTCATTTGGTCTATTTGTGCCCTTCAACATTCTAATGAAAACCTCCAAGTTACAGCTTTCTACCTTCAAAATTGTACGAGAAAATTGAAATTGAATTTTTTGGATGTCTGAAAAATGGCCAAAAATTTTTATTTCGCCATAAGAATACGTGTATTTGGGAGTTGAGGAGAGATGGAACTTAATAGTTTTGGCAACATTTCCGGTGTGAATTTTGGTAAATGTTCTTCAAAATCTTTTCAAGTAAATCTTAGAAATTATTTTCCCTAAATTTCTGGTAAGACTGACTTGATACACTCAGCGAAATTGCCATCGAAGGATATGAGCCTTATATTCCACAACATAAATCATTAATACTGAGAAAATAAAATAAACTCCAATAAATTCAATAAAATAGTGTTCATGTCTAAAATCACTTCCCTCCTATTCTAAATTAATAAAATAAACTATAAATATTTTGATAAAATTAGGGGTGTTCCATCTAACCCGCATTTATTTTGAGTGCCTCAAAATGCAACTTTTTTTAAATCCTATTTTTCGAAGTGACTATTTTCATCTAGGCTTTTCTAATATGGATATCTTAAATTTGGAGTCTTCAAATGATAAACCAGTGAGATTCGCCTTTGTTTCGCATTCAAAACGTATCCGTAATATTGAATATAAAAAGTGTGTTCCATCTCTCCTCGAATGACTATATATTATTTTAACTTCCTATCTCCAAAGGAAATAAATTTTTGTAAAGTTTCGGAAATTCGGAATTTCGAAGGTAATGGCCTATCGCTATGTTCTGTCCATTAAAGCTTCTACACAGTGGGAGCAATTTTCGTCAAAAATTTCTTTTTTGACAGAATTCTGACGTTTTCACATACAGCAGTGAAGACAATTTCATTCAAAAGAGCAATTTTTGACGAAAACTATGTAGATACTACCTATAGTTTAGGGGTATGTATATATAACAAATTGTTAGATATAGTAACTTGGGATGCTCGAAAGATCTTTCTTATAAAGTGTATAGAGTCGATCTTCATATCAGCTTACATTTGTTTTTCTCCTAATCTGTTTCTTAATATTTTAAAATTCACATCACGGGAAGACGCTCCTGGGCGGTCTACAATGGACCTCACATATTCTTGCAACATGAGATATGACACATGACATTGTAAAATGATTAATTTGTAATACAAAATATCTCGATACAATTAATAATAACACCTTTAAAGACTACAAAATGATGTTGTCGATACAGTTGAATTTTTTTTAATAATAGAGCAATTCTCAAATTTTGTTGTTAGTCTGCATATAATCCGGATGGGATTTATCATTCATTTGTCAACCGCGAAGTGTAATATCTGTCAAAACAATTAAATATTCAGTAGCATGAGATTGTCTACAATACTAATGAATATTCACCATTAATTACCACCGGAAAGCTCTCATGTCTGGTTAATGGGTAAAAACAAGCCCTGGTGCCATTTCGCCATGGCACTAAGTAAACTTTACTCTCAGAACAAACACACTTGAGGCCACGAGAGGGCAATTTCTACAATGTGCCTCAAATGAAAACAATGCGCGGTGTGTTACCTCAAATTATGCACTCTCAGAACTCAACAAGGGTCGATGGAAAACTTTCCTTTGCAAATGTGGTTATAGCGAGAATGCAATGCATACTTGTGGTGAGAACCAAGAAGATAAACTCATTAAAACTTTAATTAATCATATGGATTAGAAGGAGAGAAATTATATGCTTAATTCATTGTGAAAATTTTCCCACAGAAAATTTTCTTTCCTTTTTCTGTAGAAAATATTTAAAAAAAAAAAAAACTTTGCAATTTGCTCCAATTTTACCATCCTCACCGAGTTCTCTAATATATATAGTATTCCCCATTCGCGCAAACTGGGCTTTTTTCCCCATCAGTTTTCACTGCAGAGGAATTTGCATAAAAAATAATCATGTTTCAACGCATAAATTCCGAATTACAAACTTTATACTCAACCAGCCTCATAATTTTCATTGCGGTACGAGTTATTTTGCCATCACGTTTTCCCACCCTTTTTTGGTCTGGTGTACTTTGGGGGGGAGTGAATTGCCAGCCACAAAACTAACTCCAATTCAAATTTATCCTTCGTAGAAGTCCCCACCCACCCCTGTTCTCTATCCGCAAGTGAAACTTGATGTCCGTGGAAATAGATAAAGTTCTAAAGTGCCGTATATGTACATATAATGTTGAGATGGGAAACTAGACACATTACTTGAGAGAATTTATTGCAAAGTGATTGAAAGAGTCTTTAAAATGATTCTCGCATGATTTTGCATGGTTCGACTATCTAACATAGTATATATCATACATAAGATGTGTAATTTAATTTCATGCTCATGGCGCTCGAAACTATAGTCAGACTCTCTGGATAAGATATTATGGTGAATTTCAATATTAGTTAGATGTCAGTTATCAAAATGTAACTGACACAGTTGTGGTTAAATTTACTCAAATATTACCATAATTTGACAGTTACCTGCTTTTGATAATTTTACCCAAAGTATTTGCTTGGGTTTTGTAATCTTTAAAGTAATTAATGTAAAACATTTCTGAAATTTTCAGAAGGTATTCCCACAGACCACAATGATCAATAAAACTGATGGATTCATTAAAGCCAACAGAGAGAGAACTTTGTAAAACTTTGCTCAGTGTGAGAGTGTTTTTAACGATGAGCAAATGAGTTTTTATTGCTCGAATTTAAAGGGAGAGCAATATCACACCTTCATTTAGTATTGCCGAAGCGCAAGTGGAATTTAGGAATTTGTCAGGAGACTTTTTTAAAAAGTAAATTTAATAATACAAAATTTCAAGAGATGAAAGAATAAATAAATATTCTTTCATCTCTTGAAATCTTTTATAAATTATTGATAATATTTTGTGAGAGCCAAAATACTAGGGGAAAGTACTCTCCCTTCGAACGTTCATGCCTTCGAATAATGTGAATTTTCTTTTATTTTTCCTAAGAGACTTACAAATTTCTATTAAATATTAGTTACCTAATCATCAATTATTGATAATTACGTGATAATTATGTCTAAGTTTCTTAGAGAAGATAAAAGAAGTGCACATTATTCGAAGGCATGAACGTTCGAAGGGAGAGTACTTTCCCCTAAACTTTAATTATCTTAAAGAGGTAAGACTTCTTTGGCCTATGGAGTTACAATGATATATGATTTTTTCACATATTTCTAAAGGAAATTGGACTTTAATGTAATTTATTTTCACAAAAGAATTGGTGTAATAAATGTATCTATATAATAATCTATATAAAAATAAATAAAGGAGCGCAGCGTCCTTTAGAAATATGCAAAGAAATCATTTATGATTGCAACCCCACCAGCTCAAAATAGCCCCAACTTTCCCTAGGTAAATAGGAAGCTAAGACCTAGACCCTAACTTTTAGACTTATATTGAAGAATTTAGAATATTTCGCATCTGAATTTATACACTTTATACACCTCCACGTCAATATCGCTAAACCACTTCAGTCATGAATTAGGGTAGAAGACCCATTTAAATAAAATGCTCAATTTAATACCTTAAACTAATTAATTGTTCGATATTTGACATTGAATTATTAAATTCTGATTAAATTCCATAAAAGTGCCGAAAAAATATTAATTTATTCAAGGTGTTATTAAATTGGGGTTGTCTGCTTACTTCCGATTCACATTGGTTATGATCATGCGATCATGGAGACTGATCGCGATCAGCTGATCTGCGACTCATGGTCTGTTCGGTAATTCTACTTTAATATTCACCCCAAGCCACTGCCCTTGATTTTCGTATCTTTTATAAAATACCTTTTTCCCCAATAACGCAAAAAGTTGTTTTTATTAGCTAAATTGTTAAAGAAAAATAAAGTCGCTCCTTTGAGTAAAAATTAAGGACTAAGGAATAATTTCAGGATAAGTTTTTGTTACGCACGGCCTGGTGGAGTACAGTGGCTGGTGGGAAGGGATTAAGAGATTTTTTCGCTTCTTTGAATTTTTATTCGCTATAAAGTTTCAGGAATACGATGTCCTCTTCATTAGGTCTACAAAACGTTTTAAATAATTTTGCTTACACTTTTATAAGTCATGGAAGAGCATCTCAGTCTCTGTAAAGTGCTCGTACTCGTAACTTAGATGTTATACCTCACAAGTATTTTTGCATCATTTAATGTTTACCGGTTCACAACCGATTTGGAGCGAATTATAAATCACTCAAAAGATCCTGAAAAATAGTTTTAAAAGTAATAGAATTACTTTTAAAATTTGCTTGTTGGTTCATAACCAGTTCACAACCGATTTAAACCGTTTTTTAAACTACTAGAAACATTGCCCAAAGTGCACTCCAGGAGTAATATAATTGAATTTTGAGTAAAAATTAGTTATTGGGTATAAACCGATTCATTAACGGTTCAGAACCGATTAAAATCAGTTCACTTTTATCGGAAATTCCAAAACCTTTCCATCGAGTCCAAACCTGGCCCCATTCATTTGAGAAATACACTCTCTGTCTCTAGAGCATTTTTAACCTTTGACTTTGAAAACCCCTTATTAGGAATAATTCAATGAAATATTCGTATAAAGTCGAAATGTTGACACAAGCAATCCAAAAAAAAACATGGTTTTGAAACGACTTATGTGGGAGATTCCCCGAAGGTCTCTAATCACCACCTTTTACCGTTTATGGCCTCTAGAGCTGGCGACAGCCGGATGGATCAGACGCTCAGACGGACAAACGTGGCTCCAAAAAACTCGAAACTTCAGATTTCCAAAATTCTACCAACATACGACCCCTTGCTGGTAAGAAGTAGAAATAATAAATCAAAGTGAAAGGATTATATACTGCTCTCTCTATAGAGTTCGACCAGAGAAAAAGAATTTGGACATTTTCAATGAAAACTTACGTAGAATAATTAAGAAAGAAACACGTAATGAAATGTATATAACAAAATGCAAGTCAAGTGTAACGATTAACTTCCAATACGATTAAAATTACTTTGTATGTAAATTTCCTTTAGTTAAACCTCTACTGCCAAATTTTACAGGTTGAATATTCTCGAAGATCAGCTTGACCGTGGTGTTCACATATAGTCAAGTGTGCTAATCCGGGCGCTTCGCTATCTGGATAGTTTATGACTAATCCACTAGAAATAATATTTTTATTTTTATTTCCATAATATAGTCACTACAGTAACATAATACAGTGCGTACCTTTACCATAAGGTCACTTTGCAGAACTCAAAATTTTTTCTATATTGGTTTTATTTAATTTTTTTCTGGAAAATACTTTGAATTGAATTATTTTACAACTGATTATTGTAATTTTTTGACATTGACATGCAGAGTTCAGTCGAGTACAAATACACATTCATTACCCAGATCCACAAACCGAGGCTGGTCTGCCGTGATATAAAGCGGTACTGTGTGTATGAGGTGTAGCAGAACGCATACACAGGGCACTGTGTGTGATATAGAGCAGGTTTATCGCCTTGGGGGTTAAGATAGAACAGGAGAATGAGAAGTGCATAATGGGCCTAAATAAGTGGCCTGGGTACAGGGGTTCCGAAGGGAATATAACCGACCCATATACAAATCAAATCTTAATCTTTATTTGGGCACTAAGAGTGTTGACATTTCTGTGATTCAGATCTGACGTTTTTCTGGTATATTTACTTGTCAGGTACTAACAAGTCGACAGCAGTTACTATGCGTATATAAAATTCATTTCCTAAGATTAATGTTTGAGAATAGATTGCAAAAATCCCATATAAGGATATTAAGTGGTCCACAAAAAATATACAACTAACATTAAACAATTGGGTTCTGTTCTACATCGTTCATTCCAAGTTGCAGGGGCACGAATCTAAACCACATATTGACTTTGAGTATAAACTTTTCAAACTTTCGCTACAAACTTCATTGTTTTTGCGCTGCTTTATTTTTTTGCCCTTATTCTATTGTTCTAAGTCAGAATTTCTTCATGAATAGCTCCTGTTATGAAATTATTGTGTAAAAGTAACATGTTATTTTCAAAACTTGAGTTCTGAGTTTCCAACAAATTTGGAAAATAAAAAAATAAAAAATAAAAGTAAGTTTTATTTAAGAATCCAATTATACTTATAAGTGCTTTATCTGTGATATTTTTTCTTAAATACGTAATAATTGAGAAGCGGTTTGAATTGGCTACAATTTGGATATTCTGCGAGAATCTCTTTGTTTTTATTTTAATTACAAAAGATAGCACCTTAATGGTTTTAATGAATAAGTTATTACATCGTTAAGGAAGCTCTATCATGTTTGTATGGTGCAATGCTCGTAGTTACCAATTCCAAATTTATCTTAAATTCATTGAGATAGTTTGGTAAGAGTAGTATTTAACAAAGTTAATCTAATCTAACAAAATGTATGCAATATTACTTTGAAACTTTTTCCACTGGAATTTTCTAAATGTTCCCATTGTCATGATGCCTCTAGCCCGAAATTCTTCCTCAATGTCTTATACTAGCTTTAAACAAAATAAAGGGTCGATGGAGAGCACGTTTGATGATGTAAGTGGTGAAGAGCAATGGCTTTGGAAAAAGCAACTCCACGCCTTTTCTTTCCTGCAATTATAAAATTCCTTCTCTTCCATCTGACTTGAGTAATTAATTTAAAAGAATTTCAACGAGTACTCCAACCTCTTTCCACCCTCAAAGGCTCCTCTCTCTTGCAAACTTGTTATACAATATCGATCCAACTGTGACCACACTCTAAAGTGGGTGGGTTTTTTGGGAGGCCAAAAAGGAGAGTCAGGAGGATTATGGCAAAGTACCACACATTTCGACCACGGTGCACAGCACAAATTACAGCAACTATTCAACATTTCGCTGGACCTTCACACGAACTGGGATTGTGGAGCCAGGATGAGAGAAGCAAAATTACACGTTTATAATTCACAGAGAGTGCCACATCCTGGGGAAAACCTGGAGCTAAATACAACTCTCCCACTCGATCCCTTTCATAGCTTTACCATTTTAGAGAGGTGATAGTCGCAGCGACCAGAATAGGCTCCAATAGGGCTTTACTACACGCTAACGCCGCCGGTGTAGAAATCTTTAATGTGACCACGAATTCATATTGATTAAACACCCAGGTAAATACCTTTTACACTAACGAGATTTTGCAATGTACATTGCTGTGCAATTTATTATCGTCGTTGAATTATAAGTATTATATGGGTTCTCAAATGATGAATCATTTTAATTAGATACACCAGCATGTTCCAAAAGGGGATATTTTGATATCTTGTAACACAGAACTTCAAAGCTCTTCACTTACATCAAACTTCTTGGAATTCTATTGATTTGAGAAGATGAAATAACTTCCATTGAAAGATATACTATAAGTCAATGTAATAGTTGAGAAACTTCATCTCATGTAAGATGAACTTGTATGAGGCTTCCCATAAGTTTCACAGAGTAACTTAATTCGGATTGTGTATACGGTCTTCAGGGTATACAAATCAATATCGTTTGGTTAATTTAACAATTTCTTTCTAGGTTAGCTTAATACATTTATTGGCAATAACCCAGTAAATGAAAGAATTGCTGATGGAGAAAAACCAATTCTACTGAATAACATTTTAATACACAAAAAATCCAAAAGTGACGATTTTGTTTTTAGAACTTGCTATTTACTAAATAAATAAAGTGTTTTTGGAAAACAAATGAAATATAAATTATAAGCGTGGCAAGTACATCAAGTTCAAAATCTTTCTGGGTTATGATGCTATTTTTTAGCACTTTACTGTTTTCAGGTACTTCTGTATTATCGACTTTTCTTTGTGTTGGTTCGTGTCTCGACTGTTTTCTTCTCTTAAACTACCAAATAGTCCTGACAGGAACCAATACCAACAAAAGTCGATTATGTAGAAGCACTTGAGAACAGTAATGTACTAAAAAACATTTTTCATTGGAATAGCATCATTCTGTCTTATCGAAGAAAAATATGTCAACCAGCTGAAGTTGGAAATTAGAATGGAAATCTGAAAGACAACTCACTGGTCTTTACCAAAGTAAGGACGGATAAAATTCTTGACTTTATCAAGGATTCTTCTGGAGGCTTCTCTCTGTCTCTTTTAGCATTAAAGCTATTGGGACACCAGTTACGAATATTAAGTACGTCCTTTTTGTTGCCCTCCAGTTAGACACCCTGAAAGCCCTCAAAGATCTAATTATGTTTACTGTAAGCTGGATTAGTCCCTACCTTTTAAAATATGACTTCGTTATACTGACACTTATTTCATGATTACTATTCAGGACTTCGTAGGTCATTCAATAAGTCCGTAGGATGAGTAAGAAAAAAATTAACAAATTTAACTGTTTAACCCTTTAAGAACGAGAGGGTTTAAAAATGAGGGTCAGAAAAAAAATTTCTGCCTTTTTAGAGCGAAACATGACTTCATATGGCTGTAGGTAAAATTTCATTTTTGGGTCACCGGGACCGGTGACCCAATCGTCCTTAAACAAGCACGTGGCAAGTTGACTTTTTTATATAGAGCTATTTGATGCCAATTACCTAAATTGATCTCGGACTCAGCTCACAGTCCTCCAAGGAAAAATGTATTTAAACAAAAATTTAGTATATTTATCCCTCGACGCGGTAAGACATCTTATAATACGAAAAAAATCGTATCCATAATTTTAATTAAGATAAAATGGTTTAATTTGGAAGCATTTCCCATTTGGAATTTTAAGATTTCCTCAGTGTTTTAGATTAGCAAGAGAAGAAAACCACGATGAAAAGCTGTTCCTTTTTTCATTACTTTTTAGATGGTCTAGACCGACTCTAGACCATCATTACTATTTATTTTATTGAGACATTTTATTGTATTACAAAATATGGGAGACTGGGGCAAAAAGTCACATATTGAAAATTTGAAAATTCAATATCTTCCAAGATAAAAAAGATAGCGACTTAAATTTTTTTTCATAGTCGGCCTGCATAGACCTTCTTCAAAGTCGTAAGTTCCTTAGAATTCGAACAAGGATTTCAGAAAATAAAAAATATTGAATTTTTTAGCCCTATTTTTAAAATGTTTTCCTTACAGCAGATATCAATTTTGACCTACTTATTTTCCAAAATTGTTGCACTGGTAAATAATTTCCTAAATGATTTGAACTCTTTGAATACGAAAGCACTATCTATTTTAGAATTTTACAAAGATTCTTTTCTCCAGAAATCCTTTTGTTAAGAATGACCACTTGGGGTAAAAAGTAACAAAAGGTATGAAGCAAAAAGTAACAAAGAGACTGAAGTAATTTCTGATGTCTCACTGTGAGAAGAAACGTCATTTCCAGGTCTCGCCGCTTTATTACGTGCGCTAACCGTTGGCGTTTTAAATAGAAATTATTGCAGCGTGAAGTAGGCTGAAAGTGTCACCGGGATCTCCAATTGGGTGTACAGTGTACTTTTGTGTGTATGTGTGTCTCTCGTCCCATCTTCCGGGTGGTATTAATTATCACTGGGCAAAATGAGGTCAGTCTGGATTGGATTGCGAAAGAGGAAAGGTGATTTAACATTTCTCTCCCCCTCAGGAAGAGAAGACAGTAGTGAGTGGAGTGGAGTTAGTGGGTTAAGAGGAAGTCGGAAGATAATCCTGGTCAACCCTCAATACCACGGAGGTATCGAGGTGAGGAACAGCGCAAGAAGTGTTAAGCCAGATCCGGAAACCTATTTCCTACGGAGGAAAATCGGCGGAGGCAAAAAACTTCGGTCTGATCGGAAAAGTCTTCGGAGAGAGTCTTCTGTGTCTACACGGTTACCCTCCACAACGAGAAAGTAGTCACCTGAGGATCCGGGAATTGTGCCAACCCGACGTAATCAGCGTGCGCATCACCACTCAATTGGAATCTGCAAGAGCCCACCCTGGCACAAAGAATCCCCGCATCTTGCTAGTCCCTCAGAATTTGCGGGAGCCCCAATACGGAGAGGGAGAAAGAACGGCCACCGGACTCAAATAAGCGAACAAACCTTAAGTAGAACTCTGTATAATTGTGTAAATTTCGGTATAATATAACCAATTTTATATGGGCTTTAACTGAGGGTCTCTTCGGGAAATCAAAGGGGGTTTGTGATTAATTCTGCTGAGGAATAAAGGGTTTAATTGTGGAAATTGAAGAGAGAAGAATTGGTGTTTCTTTGTGAGAGGGAATATTGAGAAGAATTGAAAGGTGAAAGAATCCGGAGTCGGGTGTTTGGGATTGATGGATATCGGGTAAGGATTGAGAAAAGTGCCATCAGAACTTCAAATTAAAAGCAGAAAATTCACCGGTAGCAGAATAATTCTTACAGTTTCTTGTTTGCATTGGTCAAACGGTTAGCAGTCTCTAGTGTGTTTTTTTCTAAAATAGCTTGAAAAGCAATTTTCTCGTACAGTTAGAGAAAACTGTGTTTTAAAAAGGTGTAGAGGAATATATTTTCTATAAAAATATGTCTTCTAGGTATTTTTTTAAATTTACGAAAGCCCGTAATAAAGTAAATCCAAATATGATAATATCCCATACCTGGTACTATTTGCCCCAGCATTTTTGAGAATCGTCACAAAATTACCTTTTAGAGAACAGCTCGAGAAATGCACTTCCTTACACAATAGAGGAAAATGACTTTCACAGAGTTGTAGAGCAGTAAATTTCTTACAAGACTGCACTAATTAGAAATTTCCGGGGGGCTAGGGTAGTTTGTAAAAAAAATAAAATATCCGTTTTGTGACTTTTTGCCCCAGTCTCCCCTAATCATTACGATTTAACCTTTACAGTTTTCCCTTATTAATTGAATCGTAAACCGCCTAAAATCGTAGATGTCTTCCGTGATCCCGATTCTTTTTTTTGGACAAGGGTAGTACTTATTAAAACATTTTATAACATGTGACAACGCCCTCTTCCAGGAATTCAGTTCTTTGCACCAAGAAGGACACAAACTAACAACTACGAGGATCGAGCCTTATCTTCCTTTCAGGGGCCTTATCTTGGTCTTATCATGTAGCTTCCATTAACGCCTCGTCTTGACTTATTGAGTGGGGGCATTTATTGTTTCAGCCAAAGAGCTCCTTTTCGCTCTTACCAACTGCACAACGAGATCCCCAGACCATTAAACTATAGTACTAGGTTCATTATACCTTTCCTTATCCTCTGGTATCTTAATCCTCGAGACGTTACCCTGCTCATGGCTCACTGTCGTAAAGCGACAGACCCAACACTGCTTCAAATACAGTATCCTGTCCTAAATTTTGGATCAGTAACAGTGAATATTGTATCGATTAAAAAGAATGAGAAACTGGGGCAGCAGTAAACGTAGGGCAGTTGTAAATAATGTATTTTTTCTATTAAATATTGGACTTCACAGGACGAGACATCGTAGAAACTTTGTAGGGATACTTACCAACTGAAGAAATGGTAGACATAAACCCAAGTAGTTTAGACACAAAAATCAGTCTATACAACTGCCCTAGTTTATCCTACAACTTTTCCTTTTGGAACTAGTTTTTGTACCAGCTCCATTATTATCTATCAATCTAAACCTTTCTCGTACCCAAGACCTCAGAGACATACAGACAGAGCTGATTTAATGAGACCCTCTTATCATAAATTTGTTCTTCTGACTTAAAATAATATAATCCTATTAATTTGTTGAAATTTGAGTAAAATTGGCCGTATGAAGTATGTTGAAAATGAAATTCCAAAATCAACATATGAAAACCAAACAAACATTGTGAATTTAATAAAAGCTCTTAAGCATGAGATGCTTGCAGACTTTGTGGTGCACAAAACTATCCTCATTGAAATGCCCTCAATATTGCTTAACAAAGCAGAATTGTTTATACAATGAACCATTTGATATGTGTTACCAATAAGTTATTAAATCGAGACTAAATCAACTTTTAAGTATTAAAATTCCCCAATAGCATCATCTAATCCATGTACAATTTAATCAAAAATGATTTCGGTGAAATGTGTTTGCACAGATTAATTTAGAGGAAGTTCTTTGTTAAACTTTTTCTGTGCTTTGCTTTTAAGATTTTTCGGTTGGATGAGAAAAATATCTGACTTGGCATGGGGATAGGTAAAGTTGTTAGTCAATAAAAATCTTGCCAATTTTCTTCAATTTCCGTCTCAATTCCCTCCCCTAATTTTGTCTCCCAATTTGATTAATTCCACCACCACTCACCAATGGAGTTCCAAAGTGCGGCAAAAAGTCTTATATATATAATATTTTCATTTTCCAGCTGAGAAAGTTGTAGATCTTTCGTGTAATCAATGTGGATAAAAGTTTTTGAGGACATGTTTGCAAAAACAAGTCATACTTGCTCAAACGATTAATTTATTTTGAGATGAGAAAATTTGTTGCCGAAAGGAAAACCATCTCTCAATTCCACTTCCTGTCGAAGTATGGATTGTTAGAAAGTTCCACCATTCTCCAACCAAGCACATCTTCAAAGTTTTGGGCAGAATATTGAGCGGAAGAGTGGTTGTCAAACAGACTCCTCCCACTTGATTGACATCGAGTGATATTTAATGTGTCAAATATGGTTTGGTTTTGATGTTTATTCGCTTTTTTTCTCTGTCCTTGCGGATGGAGATTTTTTTTTTCTCGACAGCTTCTTGTTGTTATTCTTTTGCATGGGATTTTATGCTGGGGTACGCTTTGAGCTTTTTGAGTATTTGCAGAGATAGGGAAGAAGCTCTTAAGAGGCCAATCATGAAATCGGTATCAGCCGGTGAGAACATTAGCGACCCACACCTCCGGTATCTTGATACAAATGGATTGGTATGAGGGGATGCTGAAGGGAAGAATACACTTGGAATGAGTTGGTATGAGTGGAAAAAAGTTCATTTCCGTGAATGTCCAGCCTTTTAATTAATGAATCCTTGAGAGCTGAAGACGACCCACTTTGGGGCCAGTGTTTTGTGTTTTGGTGTGAATGTGTGAATGAATTTTGCCTGGAGAGGAAGAAAAGAGGACGACACAGCATTCATCCATCTCCTGGACCAGTGTGTGAAGTTAATGGATCACAAGTGAAAAGGACTTTATGAGCACCAATTTGGGGAATTTACTCACGTATTAGAGCCAATTTAATCCTTATCACATTTGCCCAACACTCCATCTTCCCGACACTCCTTTTTATCTTTGCCGGACTTGTCTGAATCCTGGGCTCTTATTTGGACGTTCACTAACAGTATATAGATTTCTTACAGATTGTAAGATCATCTCAAACATAAGCTCTGAATTTGTTCAACATTTCATTGCAAGTGGAAGCTTTTTGTTCCACTTTGCAAAAGCCTTTTGAATCCAATAAAATGGAAATACATGGACCAAGCAAGAATCAAGACTGAGAATTCTCACATTCTTGCACGTTTTCACAAGAGGCGCTTTGTTTGAAATGCAAAGCTTTCGAAATGTTTTTGGGTTTGAACAATGAAACAAATACGTTTTAAATTAAACTAAATATTTTTTGGAAAGTTTGTTTTCAGTTACAATAACTGGAAAGGTCTGAACGTAGCGTGTGCTAAATAATGTTCCAAAGGAACCTGAAGTAAAAGTTAAATGAACCGAGAATTTTAAAATTTAATAATCTCCCACAATAAAAGACACCGACTTTTTTTTCTTTTTCAAAAACAATGTGCTTATTAGAAATTCACTAATTCTTCTGGAAATTCTTAGAAACTAAATCAATATATTAGTTTTGACGTAGGTTTTTAATCCCAGATTTCTTTACTTCATTCTCAGATTTATTATTCAATTACTAACTTAATTATTTAACATTCAACAACTTCTTAACCGAGTTGTCAAGATTATTTCTATATTTTTAATTATTTAGAATTTATGATCACCATACTGCCCAATATTCTGAAAAGTTATTCTTCAGCATTTTAGAATATGCAAAAATTTTAAAAACTCCCTCTTGAGGGTGAAATAATGGGATTTTCCTAAAATTTCCCCAAAAACATCATGAAGACAGGTCTGCCAAAGTCATATTTATCAAACTAGTCAAAATATTTAAGTGCTTTCTTCCGGGGCGCATAGATGAAACTTAGGGTTCATGCATATGACACCCCACACTGAGCTTTCTAAACGCCTTTCTCATTGGTTTTAAATAATTTTTCCAAAGATCGAAAACTCTGTCTTATAGAAAAGAGTTGGCAAAGCGTTCCAGCTTTGCGAAATGCTCGAACGGCTCGAACTCACGAGAGAGACCTCTCCATGAAATAGTTTTTCGCATGATCTTTTAGTGCTTACTTATCTACTAGATATCAAATTGATTCATAAAACACAAAAGCATTTCAGAATAAAAATTTGGTAAATAAGTGAACATTTTAAATTGTTCTGGCATGAGTTACAAACATATGAACAAAAAAATGTAAACACAAGACAGATAAGTCACTCACGGATATTTAACCAATTCATTATAGGGGGAAGTAGGGCAGCTTTGAAATTGGGATTTTTCACCTATTTTTAAATAAAATTGCGCCTTATCGTGATATAATTTAGCTGCACAAACAGATGGAAAAGCTAAATTATAGCACGATAAAGCTCAATTTTATTTAAAGATAGGTGAAAAATCTTAATTTCAAAGGTCCCCACTTCCCCTACTTTCCCTTAAATCATTTTTAGTTTTATTAATTATTCCACTAAAATGTAATGATTAAAAATTATTGCTTTTAGGACTTGATAATCATTAATATTTCGTTAATTGAAATTAATTTTTCTTCGTTAACTATAAAGGAGAATGGTCAAATCCGGTCCCGGAATCGCCACGAACGGGACCTTTGAGAAGTTAAATTGCATTATGATATGGCTCAGTCCCAAATAAACACAGGTGCAAAATTCCAATTTCAAAGGTACACCACATTCCCCTACTGATTTCAAGACCAGTTAAACTTTGATTTTCGAAAATTTAAAAAGGCGACTTTTTTAGGTCATAGGTATGTTTGGAAGAAATGTTCGCCTGGACTACCTCTAAAACATATCCAAAAATAAAAGAAATAGTAGGAACTGTTTTCGAGAAAAACAAAAAGAAAACATGGTTTTAGAGGGGATGAAATGGGGTGTGAGGAAAAAGAAAAAAATGTCCAGAGATATCGTTTTTTTATTGGGGGTCATCGAAGACCGCAAGTTGATATCTCTTACCGTTTAAGCTTTAAGCTCTAGATCAGTGACAAGTTGGAAAAAGTCGATTCTAACTGCACTCTTTTTAAGTTCGAGCAGTAAAATATTTTAGAGATTTCTGAAAAAAAATCCTGAATTAGTGGTATAAGTTAATATATTTTAACTTTAATTCAAGATAAATTTATTAGAAATCTCTAGGAAATTATCTCTAGAAGATAAAGGTTTCGCCATAATAAAAATAACAATTTCTTTTTTAATATTTAATATCAATGATTATTTCTATTAACACTTGGATGGACCCTCGTGTAAGGCGCTAGGGCTGCCAATTTTGTTTTCAATTGTATTTTTTACAATGACGAATATATCATTCCACCTGGAGGCCTAATTGAATATGTTCAAAATTCATTTGGCTATTTTTTCGTTTAGGGGAAACTGGGACATCACCGACACCACCGTAAACGGGGTAGCACAGAACACTGCGATTTTTTAATCAGACATTTGACTTCATAGGATAAGACGGATAAGACCTATGACAAGTTAGTGCACTCGTATGGACCAAATGGCAGTTACTGCTGAATGTATTTTACACGAACGTTTTACATTTAGCAGAATTAGTTTTCACGTGTGAAAAAGTAAGAAGATCAGTTTGAAAATGTTATTTATTCACAAATTTTTAAGAAGAGAAATAAAGAAAATTAAATTAATTACACTTTTCGTGAAATACTCAATGAAAAGTGATCTTCTATGATCCGGATGAAAATAAAAACATAAAATTTTTAAAATATCTTTAGATATAGTTACCAAGAAGACAAAATGTCTAACTCAGGCAGCAAAAAAAGATTGGACTGAGGCTCCAAACATTAAAATATGTATATGTAATGTAAGAATATCACAAAACTTTGTGAAATCTGAGCAATGGTACCGGCTACCACTAGGTTCATTCGTGACAATTTTACTCAAAGAAAAATTCCAATTTATTAGAAAAGGCGATTCAGTTAGAGCATGCTGACTTATTTCAGTATTATCATTATTTTATAAATTTTCTTTAATATTATTGATAATTTCTTTTTATATTTTGTTTCTGAATGAAACAGTGAATAATTCTAAGGATTTAGAAGAAGTAAAAAAGAATGTCATCAGTCCAAAAACAAGCGTTTAAGTAGCACTCTTCAGAAAACGATCCAGTTACCCCACCTTACTATGATTGAGTTAATTTTTTACTATTCGGCTAGCACAATTTCGTAATGAGTAAATTTTACCATCCTGTTTCACTCGGCTGACAACAGTATTTTTATATTCTCTTTTGAACTTGTATTATTCGTTTTTTTTAATACTGCTTTTTTATTTTAATTGTGTCAACTATTCTTGTAACTTGTTTTAGAAATTTCTCAAATAGGAGAAACTGGGAAACCTTTTAATTGGGGCAACATTAAAATTGGCCGTTTATCTCTTATTTTTATATGAAGCTGGGACCTTATCGTAATATCATTTAGCTCCACAAAACAATTGCGAAGCTTAATGGAGTCTTATCCATTGTATTTAAGAATAGAAGAAAAAACTTCAATTTCAAAGCTGCTCTAATACAAAGATGCCCCACTTCCCCCTATAATTTTTTTGTAGTTGACCTCGAATTTAAAAAAATTGTGGAAACATTAGAGAAATGTGTAGGGGAAAGAGCCCATGCTTTGCATGGTCCCAAGCTTTATAATGACTAAATTTTTCCTATGTTTTTCAATAAATATGACTAATTGCACACAAATTTTAAAAATTAGGACAGTGTCCTCTTTTTAAAGTAATATTGCGGAGTCATATTTATTAAAAAACATAGAAAAAAATTAGTCATTATAAAGCTTGGGAGCATGCAAAGCATGAGCACTTACCCCTACACCACTTCTACACAGAAAAAAATGTTCGTAAATGTTTGTGAATTTCTATGGGGGAGTTACAAAATGCTTGTGAATCGTATAACCCACAAACAAGTTCGTAAAAGTTTGTACTCTTTTCACAAACATTGTTCGTAACATGATCATTTGACGAACATTTTTTGTACTTTTACAAACATTTGTTCGTAAATGTTCGTAAACACACAAAAAATGTTCGTAAAATTTTGTAATTTGTTCGTAAATGTTCGTAAAATGTTTGACAGGAAAACAAACATTTACGAACAAATGACAAAATTTTTCGAATATTTTTTGTGTGTTTACGAACAAATGTTTGTAAAAGTACAAAAAATGTTTGTCAAGTGATCATGCTACGAACAATGTTTGTGAAAAAAGTACAAACTTTTACGAACATGTCTGTGGGTTATAGGATTCACTAGCATTTCTTAACTCCCCCATAGGACTTCACAAACATTTACGAACATTTTTACAAAATATTTTTTTCTGTGAATAATTAGACTTCCTCGGTACTTCCACAGTTCATGTAACTTTTTATACGCTGTACACAACTTCAAACCATCTCTCCCTGGATTTTAGTCAAATTTTGCTTCAATTTAAAATGCCAATTTTCTCATATTTGTATTTATTTCAACTCTTTCTGAACTTTACTTCACATATGCCACAGAATCCTATTACTTTTACTTTTGAAACATTTTTGAAAACCGATTGTAATCTGGTCAGCGGACGTTTTTGGCACAAAAGTATGGCAATATTTTCAATTTCTTGTTGAAAGAGGAAAACGCAAAAATTGCAACTGAAACAACAATATTTTTCTATCAGTGTTTTTCAGTTTTCTCTTCTGGCTTTGATTGTTGGCAGTGCTGCCAAGGCGGATATTCAAGCATCAGGGACATTTCTGGTGTGTTTATGAAAATCGGAAGCTAGATTACTACCCCTTTTGCAGAAGCCCATATCGACGCAGCATAATTCCTGTTTTGTCTGAAACAATCCAAACATCATTTCTCATCCCTTTATACAGAATTTAATATGGTAGTACATTACGTGAATGCGGATTCATATGCTGCTGAAATATTGAACTATTTTCACACTGTTGGCAAATGGTAGAAATATAGGAGAAGTAAATTCCCATGTACAGACCATTTATAACCAAAAACGGTTAATATATCCAGCACATGTTCAATAATAAATGACTGAATCTTAATCACTGAAAATTTCCACCGATAATCCCAAAGCACGATTTTGATAATTCAATTTTATTTCACATCAAATAAATTTTCTCCTTGCCTAGGAAAATAAACCCCAATCCCTGTACCCATACCTCTCAATCTTTCCTCCCACACAATAATTTACACGTTGTGTTATATCCTATTGCCTCCAAGAGTTATCAAGTATCATCATTGTGTGTACCATCCATTAATCATTTTCCATGATTTCATCATCATTCTTCTTTTCTGGGAGAATGAAATTTTTATTGAAATACCTTTCTCCAACAGCCCATGCCATTGTCTTGTGTTAGAAGCTTAAGTCCCTTTTCCTGCTAACCACAAAATGCTTTTACCTTTAAGCTCGTTTAAGGGGTTTTTGTGTAGCAAATAGAATCAAATGTTTGTGATTCTCGCACAGTTTGCATAAAACTTTGTGCTTTTGCACTCTAACAAAATGCTTCTGGGGAATTCCGTTCACGTCGCGTTAGAGTAATCTGCCGCTGAAATTTCGTGAAACTTTTTCCAAAACAAAACTTAAACGTATATTGGATGGGTTTTTTTCAAGGGGATGATTTCTACGATTTCTACTCTCATGCCTCTGTAAATTGCCGAACAAGAACATCAACAATTTGCACTTGACAGTGGAAGATAAAAAAAATCTCATTTTTTATTCAGTCGAAAAACATGGAAAATGTGGGAGAAAATAGTTGAAGTTAAATAAATGTTGCAAAAGAATATGGTTGGATAATATGAAAAGTCTAGAGAGAAATTCTGAAATATATATATGTACATGTCTGTTATATCCCAAGGGGTTGCAAACAAAATCTTGGAAAAATAATTTGTTGACATCTCACAATAAATTTTGCACTCAGATAAATCTATTCTTAGATTCAATTTAAATATATCTATATAAGATTTCCATATACAAATTCAATTCTTCCCCACAAAAGATTTATGAATAAATCTAAAATTTCAAATTCAATTGTACAAGAATGTAGCACATTGGACAGTTTTTTGGTAACATTGATTAGTAAATGCCGAGTAATGACGTATTCACTGGTGGACAAAGCGAAAATTAAGAAATAAGGTAAAGTAACCTCGCTCGACCGGTTCCTCGACTCGACCGGTGGAATTATTTATTTAATATATTTATATTTGCTATTACTTGCTATAATATTTAGCGTATGATCTAACATTAATAGGTCAATTATTCCATAAATAATACGAATCAATTACAATTTCATAGAAATTGACCATCAAAAACTCAAAAATTGACCCACCGGTCGAATTGAGGACACTGGTCGAGTGATGGTAGGGAGAAATGGGGCATCTTCGAAAGTGGGGCACCTTTGAAATTAGGATTTTTCACCTATTTTTAAATAAAATTGAGCCTTAGGGTAAGGGCTGATAATTTTGGACATTCTGCTTATAAGTGTCGATGTCCTAAGTTTGAAGTGCGATATTTTTAATACTAATTGACATTTCTTGTTACTCTCTTTTCAGAAGGGTTGTTTAGAAACTTAGCAAGCTATTTATCGTCTTATTTTTATTAAAATTAGTTTTAATACGTTTAAAAATGAATTGATATGTAGGGAGAAATTTGACTCGAATTTTGGACAACTTGGTTATTAATTTGGACAACTTGGCTGTAAATTTGGACAGCTAATCCGCCTCAACAGGATCTCCATTGTTCCTCATTTCACGAACCAATCCTACCAAGTCCTCAAACGAAAAAATAATGCTAATTTTTCGTTTGAAATTCAATATCGAGGTTAAAAAATAATCTGAGAGAAAAGTTGTACATGGACGGAAATGTAGCTGATTAAATTCTCTATCAAACCTATAAAACAGATTGTTAGGGACAGTCCTAGTTTTCGAGATATTTTTGATCAAAGTTGCTAAAAAGTTCGATATTTCCATGTTTTCTGACATATTTGAGACTACAGCGCCCCTGGTGTCAGTTGTACGAACTTCATTTGTTCAGAGGATTTATCAGGCATGTAAAGGAGACCAAATTATTCCATAGTGAGAAATAAATCAGTTCAGCAGAATCGGAGATATAGGAACCCAAGTATCAAAAAACGGCAAAAACGATTTTGCCTAGATTCCAGGCACAAAATCCAAATGAAATCAAAATGATAAGTATTTTCGTAAATCATTTGACTCTAGCAATAAAAAAAATAGCATGAGAACCCAGGGACAAAATCATCGTTGCACAGTGTAAGTAAATGTAATTATTAGTTATATAAAAGTTTTAATTAAAAATATATAAAACGAATTTTAAACGTCTTGTTAGAAAATTTATTTCCCAACTTTATAATCCAAAACATGCATTTTATGAATTTTAAAATTCGCTTTTTACTGAAAAACATAATTAAAAATTTTGATTAATTTTGTAAAATTAGTAATCAAATAAGTGGCTCAATAAAAGAATGTTCTATCAATTTAAAAAAAACAGCATTTTTAGAAATACCCATACTTGGTATTACATATTTTATATGGAAGGATAACAATGTTAATACCGTTAATACCCTGCGGGGCTGCTTGTTCTATTTATGAAGATAAACGCTTGTATTAGCACTCGCTAGCTCTTCACCTGACGTCAAATGCATTAATCTTTCTGAGACAAAGTAGATAAACGAAGTTACGGTACAATGCACACAACTAATTAAATGAAACATACTGTACTAATCTCAGACAAAGTTTTTTCTTATCAGTACTTAGTATTTAATTAATTGGCGTTGAAATTATAGAGGAAAAAATACCAAGAGCAATCTGCTTAATTTCATTATACGCAAAGAGTCAGCAACTTTGTTGGACATCTGACACAGAAGCTCCTAAACTGGAGGGATAATTTTATTTTAAGCATCCATATAGAGGCTAAAAATAAAAAAAAAAATATCAAACGAAAAAAATGTTAAATAAAGTGCCATAGAGAATATATATGACATTATGAATTTTCTTTCCGCTTTCACATTTTATTTCCATCCCCCATTCATTATGGTGTTTTATGCATCAAAAATGTGTTCCACTTTGATGTTTCAAAAACGAAAGTCACATTCAGAAAAGGGGAAAGAGAATGAAAAAATTTAATGAGATATTTCTGTAATAACATATTGAAATTTGAAAACTTTTCAGTCAGTAATGTGTTGGTGCATATGGCATAAAAGCCCTTTAGCGTGACAATATATAAATTTATCATACTTAGGAGAGCTTTTGTCTATCATGAGTATGATATTCCCTTTTTGTGGACTCTTGTGTACCCAACAAAATTACGGTCATTTGTCCAATATCTGTATAATTAGGCAATTTGTATAATTCGACGATTTGCATAATTTTGCGGGGTATTTTTTTTTTAATTTACATTGTGAAATGAAAAAATAATTAACTCGTGCTGTTGAGATTTATACAGAAATTTCGAGGCAGATAACATGAAATTCTAAATAATTCACCATTATTACAGTTGCTACGAATTTCATGTCATCTGATCAAGCTCAAACTGTGCCAAAGACGGTTTAAAACCTCCTGATATGACTATTCAAAATAATAATAATTTATAATAATGCTTTTATCTATTTTTTTTAAATTATTTAGATTTTTAATGTACGGGAGACTGGGGCAAAAAGTCACAAAACGGATATTTTATTTTTTTACAAGCTAACCTAGTGCCCCAGAAATTTCTAATTAGTGCAGTTTTATAGGAAGTTTATTGCTCTACAACTTTGTGAAAGTCATTTTCGTCAATTGTGTAAGGAAGTACATTTATCGAGCTGTTTTCTAAAAGGTAATTTTGTGACGATTCTCAAAAATGCTGGGGCAAATAGTACCAGGTATGGGATATTATCATATTTTGATTTATTTTTTTACGGGTTTTCGTAAATTTAAAAAAATACCTAGGTGACATATTTTTATAGAAAATATATTCCTCTACACCTTTTTAAAACACAGTTTTCTCTATCTGAACGAGAAAAGTGCTTTTCAAGCTATTTTAGAAAAAAATACACAAGAGACTGCTAACCGTTTGACCAATGCAAACAAAAAGCGGCGAAACATTTAAATGACGTTTCTTCTTGCCGTGAGACATCAGAAATTGCTTCGGTCTTTGTTACTTTTTGCTCCATACCTTTTGTTACTTTTTACCCCAAGTAGTTTTTTTTAATAAAAGGATTTCTGGAGAAAAGAATCTTTGTAAAATTCTAAAATAGATAGTGGTTTCGTATTTAAAGAGTCCAAATCATTTAGGATATTATTTACCAGTGTAACAATTTTGCAAAATTTCTAAGTCAATCTCAATATTTCTAAAATTAAGTATTTATTTTCTAAAATCAACCCAGAGAGTTTCTGAGAATGGATTTTTGGAAAATTTCTAAAATCGATCTAAGTGTTTCTAAAATTAGGTACTCTGTTTCTAAAATGAACCCAGATGGTTTCTATAATTAATCCTGCAAAATTTCTAAATCAATCTCAATATTTCTAAAATTAAGTATTTATTTTCTAAAATCAACCCAAACTCTCTGGGTGAATTAATGAATTAATTGGTTTGACGTTGTCTGTCTTTTGACGAATTGTCCAATATGAATGTTTATATTTTCCTATTCTCCTTCAAAAGGAAAGCCAGTGAATACCACCACTGTATAATGTAACTCCAGTTTCCTCTATTTAAGATTTCATGAGAATATTGTATTAATACAAAAATATACTGATTACATTCTATTAGGGTGGAATCACCACTTCTCGCCAGTGCCCCACTTTTCGCCACTAATATTGAAATCGCTATTTTTCGAGAATTGTGAAATAAATGAGCCGCAAAGTTCTTTGTAATTTTCCTGCTACTAGGTAGACATCACTTTTTTCACAAATTTTCACTTTGAGATGAACATCTGCTTAGTAAACAAAGCAGAATTTGACAATCTGGCAGCGTCATTCAAAAAGGACACAAGTTGCATACAACTTGTCTTTTTTACGGAACTAATGTAACTAAAAAATATCAGAACATGATGTTCATACAATTTCACAACATTATTTGAACATAACAGCAATAATATATAAGATAAATATACTTTCGATATTTTTGACATAGATTTATACATTTTCACTCAAAAATAGATTATATTATGACTTGTTTACGGATATAAAAACATTTAGTCGTAATTTTAAAGGGAAATACCCATACATTAACAGGAATTTATCAAATAAAATGTATTATACTTATTAATAGAAAATAACTGATATTTTCTACGTATTTTTAAGTTAAGTTATTTTCCTGGCATACAAAGCACATAATTTTCAGATAATATACTTCCATCATGTTCATACATTATATTTTTTAGAAATAGTTCGTTTACGTTGAAAATATGCTGGTTACATTTAAGACATACATTATTTGGATATCAAATGCCTCTTGGGAAGTGCATCGAATGCAATATTTCTTACTAAGTATACTACATGTTATCAAATTTTGATCGAGCAAAAAATACCTTTTAGGATAAATAATTTGTCTATTGAATATTTATTTACACTTGTGGAATACATAAAATTTGTATTTAATTAATTAATATTACGTTTTATATTACTTTTATATAAAAATGAGGCATGGCGAGAAGTGGTTATATTATGGAATTTATTTTACCATCTGTCGCCATCTCTTTTCAATAGGCGACGCAAACTTCACTTCATAGATTCTCAATTGTCAAATTTGCATTGTTTATTTTCTGAAATAGACCTATAATTTGATATCTCAAATAAAAGTGAAGAAAAATCGTATAAAGTGAGTAGTAATAAGGTGCTCATGAGGCAAAAAAAAATGCTGAATGTATTCTTTTTAGAACATTACCTAAAATAATCGAGTTTGGACCTTTTCAAGTGGATGGCGAGAAGTGGTTACAAAACTGGCGAAAAGTGGTGAAAAGTGGCGACAAAGTGGTTATTTTTGCATTGTTAATAAAAATCAGTTTTTTTAGTAACCCAGCTTTAAATTCTAGGACTATTGTTGTCACGAATCTAGAGCCAATATACCTAAGTAGTTTTGTGTCTAATTTGAATTATTATGTAATAAAAGTTCAAAAGTTATAATAAAATTAATTCCTCATTTTCTTAAACATGGCAATAAGTGGTCACTCCACCCTACGTTCCCCAAAACATCTCGCCTCTTCAGGCATTCCAGCTTGACTCGTATTAGGAATCTCACCTACAGTATGTTAATCTAGACTTATCATTGCCTTTCATATGTTGTTGGTGATTCTACATTGTCTTTTCCCACCACTGCGAAACTCGCATTATTATTCTTAAAGTGTTTTGTTTGGCTGTGAGCTTTAGGGGTTACTCCTGGACGGGGTATGGTTATGTCGGTTATGTGTAAAAAAAAAATAGAATGGAGAGCTCACAGAGAATCCGAATAATGTAAATCATTTGAAAAGTCTGTGACGCTTTATACGAAAAAAGCATTTTGCCCAGAAAGAAGAGCAACTTTAAATCACTCTCATGAAATATCTTCTCCCTTTTTCGACTTACACGCTTCTTACATGGAGCAAACGATCTTCTTTTCCGACGGAGAAAATTTAATAAATTTGCGGATTTTGACTGAACAACGTGAGGGAATTTTGGGATATAAAGGAGCTTTTGGAAAAGTGAGCATATAGCACAGAAAAATACCCAAATTTATTAAAATGAAAATAACACCGAAATTTTTCCACTTATGGTAAATATCATCCATTTCCCGCACCCTAAAGTACTTTGATAGCTCCGTTTCTCCTATTCTAACAGCCCTAAACTTAGGTTTAAGCCATGAGAAAATCAACCTCTCAAATATGACGTTTACATATCTCTTGCTAGCTTCTTTAGCCTTGCGAATCGCTTTTGCTTATTCCATCCGCCTTCGTGCTCCATCATAAATATTCCTTTCGCAGTCTCTCAAGGTACAGTTTCAGATATACATTTCCCGGGATGCGGAGCTGGGGAAATGCCTCACATCCGACTTTTTGCCAAGTGGAGATTTTCTCATGGTGGAGAAAACCCTCCTTTGTCTTCGGCATTGTTCTACTTTTGAGGGAAAACAAAAAAGCTGCGGGGGAGAAAATCTCCCTTGAAGCTACAATTTGTGATTGAGACGCTATTTTTGCCACAATTAAGTCACCTAATGATGCCAATATTTTACAGGAAATAAATTGTTCAGGAGGCATTCGGTGAAACACAACACCACAAGAGAAGAGGGCTTTCCCATCATTCCATTCCTTCACTACACAAAAACGAAAAATGGGTATGAGGTTTTCACTGAGAAAAAAATTTCTCACTTTCAGTTGAAGATTTAAGAAACACGGTGAGATATTAATGACAGTGAAAGGCAAAGGGAGAAGAACAATTCCATTTCACACCACTATCCATGAGGTCGAATCAATCTTCTTCCTATTTCTCCTATTTCTTGTCCTAATAGAAACACTTTGCATCTTGTTACATTTCTCCAAGCAAAGCCAAAATGGGAAGACCTACCCATTAATTGCTGACTTTTTGCTCTTTTAATTAAAAACACTATCTACCAGTAGAGACACAACCAATTACACTTTAAATTACGTATATGTATCTACGTCAGTGCTACTGACATAAGATAATACATAATATAAAGCATGACAGACGCAAAAAATCAATTTGTTTGGCTTTATTTGAACTTTAGGATATTTTTCTTAGTAAAACAGCTGAAAAAATAGTATGACAAAACTTCAAATGCAAAGGAGTAATCCCTTAAGAAATGTTGCTGTAATAAAATCAGGAACAAATATATTTTGTTGAAAATAATTTAAATTAACAAATATTTTATTTTAAATAAGAGAGTTAGGATAAACCTAAATCAAATTGTTGTTTAGCCAGCTCGAAATACCCGTAAAACGAATAGAGTTTAGTAGGGAAATTCTGAAACACTCTGGCATGACAAAGCCAATTGACAAATTGCGTTCGTATCTCAGGAGAGCTTTTTCAAAAATGTGATTCTATAGGGTAAATGTCCTAATTCAAAACCATTTCCAGACGCTTTAATGCCCAACGCACAATAACTTTTGTTTTGTAAACATGTTTTTGACATTTCAATGAGAGTGAGTGAGATCTAGATCTAGTCATCTCGCCCACTCTCATAGAAAATTTAGAAAACATGTTTACAAACAAAAGTTATTGTGCGCTGGGCATTAACTTTGACAAAAGATTCAACACATTAAGTTCATATTTTTTCTGAAGAGAATTACATAAATTTGCTCCTTGACTCTTCTAGAATGTTACTGTTTAGTGAAAATTCTTTAGATATAATTTGAAAACTCCTTAAATACAAGAAAAGTACGAGAGTGTAAAATGCTTCTATTGGAAACAAATTAAGCCAAATGGAGACAAGGGAAAGTTTCTAATTGGAGACAAACAGTGTAAGTGAAACCACGACGAAAGGCTTCCAAAACCTTGTTGAGTTGCTCTTAATCGCAGGATTTGTTCTTATTCCTGGTATTTTTTCCTTTCCCATCTAAAACAATAGGAAAGTCTCTCCAAAAAGATCATATTTCTAGGGTTTCCTATTGAAGCATTTGCAGACACTTCAGAAAAACCCTTTTTGTTCACGAAATAGGTAATTATTTCATTTGAAAACTTCACGTACCGTTAACAATAAAGATTAACATTTAATTTAACTGAAATTATCCAGAAATATAACATAAATGTTAAACAAAACGAATAAGCAATAGTCATCTTATTGTGTTTTTCATTGGAAAACATGGTCGATCGATGAAAAATTCGATGGTGAAAAGGTACACTTTTAATTTTTCTGGGAAATTAACAAATTAAAATTTGTGAATATAAATGAATTTTCGCTTTATTTGGAGCAAAATTAACTAAATAATGAAACTGAGATATAGAAAATATATAAATATAGTAATTTAGTACTATATTTATCATGAAAACAGTGACGTTTCCATTTGGAGTAGCGAAAAATTTCCATTTGGAGCAGGTTTTGAATTAGCTTAATTTACCCTAGCCGTGACATTGCCATTTGAGCTCACAAGTCACAAGTCACTTTTAAGATTTCTGACAATTCAAATTCAAATGACAATGAATTTTATTAAATAAATAAACCAAGATGGACAGTATTTGAGTAATATCACAAAGTAAAGAGATTCCATTAAAAAAAATGCATTTAAATGAATTTTCGAACTCATGTGATTTACCAAAAAATCCCAATTATGGTGCCTTTTGTCACGTTTCGAACTCACGTGTGATAATTCCACAAAAAATACAGAATTCCCCTCCAGGACACATGTAGGAACTTTGGAACATGAATAAAAACAAAATGCAAAACGGATTTTTTTTTTAAACACAATTGACAATGAGAAAAATTATGATCAAAATGGAGCACTATGACGTAATTACTTCAAAGTGATCCATTTTGAGGTGATTTCTCACAATATGATGAGGTCATTAGAGATAGGGTAAAACATTTTTGGTGAGTAAATTAATAAATTTAGTGAGTAAAAAATTCAATTTTGGTAAGTAAAAGAATATAGGGTAGAGTAAGCCCTTTTCGCCACCTTAAGGTTTTGTACCCTTGGAATTCTTACAATTTTTGTCAAAATAAAATGAAATTTTCTGTACCGATGCTTTGAAGCATTGTCTCTCTATTAAACCAGGAGACTTCTCGGGAATTTTTGGGCATCTAGTTGAAAAAAAAATACATTTCCTGCAGCAATGCATGTTTCAGGAATTTTCGCCACTTTGTAAACACTTTTTCACCACTTGTTTCCAATTGATTTTTAAGAAACAGCTGCTTTCGAAAACTCCCAAAAGTACACGGCACAGTACTTTTCTTATTTAACACCGATACTAGACAATTATAGGAGTATTTCGAATGATTTTTTGCACATTTTTTATTTACAAAAAATAAAACAATTGAAAATTGTGCCTGTTTCAACTAAATTCCGCGAGGTGCGCCACTTGTCAAATGCTTGGATAAATGAGTGGCGAAAAGTACTTACACAGCGGAAAAAAGTGAGCCCTTTTCACCACATCCGAATTTCATAAACTTTTTTAGATAACATTATTAAAAATGATATTACAATAAAGTTTAGTTAATAAGAGATTGAATTTCAGTGAAAAAGATCAAATACTCTACAGCAAAAACACAAAATAATGCAAGATAATTTCTCTTAGCGTTGACGAATTTCTTAAAAACTCCATATTTTTTTGGTAATGTTCACCTTGTCGAGAATTTCTTTTAACCAATTTCCAAATAATCTATTCGGCAAAGAACCTGATATGGTTTTCTGATCCGTTGAACCAGAGGTTACGAAATAATACTCATTTCCTAGTTGCATGAGCTCATAATTCCCCTAAAAAGTGATTTTATTTATAGGTGACGAAAAAGTGCTTATTAGGGAAAAAGTACTGACTCTACCCTATCTATTTTTTTGTAAGTAAAATTTAAAAATTGTTAATATCGTTTTAATTTTCCCTTTGCTAATAATGTAACCCATAATGGATGTATAAAATGTGTGTATTTAAGGGATTACATGGGTTAAAAGAATTGGAAAGCATAATATTTTCTCTATCTTTTGTTTAAACATAATATTTTCTATTTAATAGGTGGGGGATCAGACGGATTATATTGGATTCAGATCTTCCGGTGTTCGTCAGGGGCAGCTTTATCCTCAATCAAAACTCAAAATTTTGCTCCAAAGCTTTCAACCCTTGGTATGGGTCTTCCTCAGTGGGTTGGGAAATGTTTTATGGTGTTTTCAGACTATATATTGTTATATTGTGTTTTCAGATTAAAAATGGTTAAAAATGATTCTGAAAACACAATAAAACATTTCCCAGCCCACTGAGGAAGACCCATACCAAGGGTTGAGAGCTTTGGAGCAAAATTTTGAGTTTTGATTGAGGAAAAAGCTGCCCCTGACGAACACCAGAAGATCTGAATCCAATTTTCTATTTAAATTTAAGTTCTTAAGCCTGTAAATATACAACATATATATAATTTTCTAAAATTTTCATTTACAAATATTAAAAATTCAGGTGTTGGGACCTGATTTTCGGACACAGGTTTCAAAAAAAATCATACTTTTCGATACACAAGATTTTTTAGAGTGACGTCAAAAAACTATTTTCCTCTTAACTGATGAATTACACTCGCACTATATATATATACAATATATATATATATATATATATATATATATATATTTTTTTTTTTTTTTTTTTTTTTTTTCAAAATGAAATGTAAATTTTTGGGAGAATTTTAAACAAAAAAAAAACAATTTTCGGTGTATATTTTACTCCACGTTTTCTCTTGTAGAATAAGTTCTGATAAAATTTATAAAAAATCTATAGTTCAAGTACGATTTAACTCATCAGCTAAAAATAAATATTTGATTTTTGTGACGTCAAATGGAGCTATGTATGAACGATGAATATTCATCTGGAATGTTTCCAAAATTTATACAATTAAAAAATAATCGTTTGCAGTCATTTTCGAGAAAAATGATTTTGAGAGATTAAAGGGGGTGATGAGAAAAAGAAAACAGACAGCAGATTTCTCTAGACTCTCTAGACAACATAAACTTATGAGAGGGGGGGTCATCGAAAACCGCAGCACAATATATCGCACAGTTTAACACCTAGATACCTCGATCGAAGAAGGAAATATGACCAATAAATAAAAATATGCAAACAAAATAAAACGTTAACAAAAACTTCACCGTTTTATTACCAATTAAGACCGAGGCAGTCGAGTTGATAATTTCAAAGCCTTTCTAAAATATCCAAATTTACAAAAATCTATTGAGAAATGGACCCTTCAAGTTGAACTTTGACTTGCAAAAATTCAAAATAAGGAATATTCTGGTCAGAGGTATGGACGAAATGTGCACCACCTGGATTATCTCCAATTCACATTTAAAATTGTTGGAACACGGTTAGTAAAATGGCTAAATATGAGGAAATTTGCAAAATTGATGGGATTAGTACGAGGGCTTTAGCCACATTTCCTCCCTATGTCTTTGTCTTGACCTTCTTCATGGGCGAACGTCCCATTAGCCCGGTCGAATGCCATCGCAGGAGAAGGATTTCTGGTCGAATTCGACCTCAGGGGAAGCATATCTGATCGAAAAGTCGAACTCAGCGACATGCCAAACTACATTCCCCTCCGAGTAGCTGGAAAACTGGATGGAATTTAGCGGGGAAGTCAGGAGAAGATGTCCTTCTCCTGAATCGGTTATTTCAGTATTGGAAAGAAAACCCCTGATTGACTTCCATCGGGAGAGATACTGATGGGGTGGGGATGTTCCCTACTCTACATATATCAGGGGCGACTTCCATGGTTCAACCCCTGGGTATTATGTGTTAGAGGAATACCATGGTGATTTTCATGAGGTATATTTTATGAGATCCTCCAAAAGGCATTCAATGGCAATTTGATTTCAATTTAGTCTCAAATTTATGTCACAAATGCACCCCACTCTTAGGCCACAGAGGATGTGTCGAATTAAAATTTTTAGAGAGGAAATTTCATCAATGTCGCCTACGGTGGGAATATTCAGCAGGTGAATTAACTATTCGTAAAAAGTAGATTGGAATTTTTCCAACTGCAATGGTACAGAAAATATTTATAAATAGTGATGTTATAACGGAAAAGCGATGATAGATGGGCTCGAATAGGCTTTAAACAGGAAAATATAAATAAATTATAATCGCTAATTATTTCTTTTTTTGAATATATTTTTTTTCAATCATCGCTATTGATCATCTATTAAAAAAAAACATCTGAAAAGCATTTTGAATAATTTCATACACAAATAAAAAATATCATTACGTGTATTAAATGCATGTGAATGTGAACTATAAAAAGAACTTTTTATCAATGACTTATTTATTTTTTTAATGCATTTAATACAACATTATAACTCATTTTATTACAGTTACCAGAGTATTAGTTGTTTCTATTTTTTCTTATAATATATTTTTTTCATATCCATTTGTTTTTAATAAAAATACCTAAATTTACAAGTTGGCTAAAAAGAATCTCTGCCTCAGGAAGGTATTCTAGATTTTAAAGAACGGTCGAGCACATAACTGAAATATCTGTACTCTAAAAGTGAGATGTTTTTTGTCAAGCTAGTGATTAACAAAGTTTTTTTTTATAGTGTTCTAACTTGTTTCAGCACTATGCATACAAGTTCAAAAATTTCACAAAGTTTTATTTTGATCAAAATATTTTCATGTTTATCAATAGACAATCGATTTTTCTCATTTCCAGAAAAAAAAATCTTGTTTTCGTAACAAATTTATAGTAATTTGTCAGAGATTAAAAAAAACTTTCCAAGCTTGTTTCAATCGATTAAGGCGTAAGCTCGCTAGAGTTTTTTCTTTAACTCTGAAATTTTTTTTATTAAAAATGATTCAAGGAAGTTTTTGTATTGGGGCACCTTTGAATTGGGGTAGCTTTGGAATTGGGTTTCTTTAATAGAATTTTCTTAAATAGAAATGTCTTAAATAGAATTGGAAAACAAATTAGAACATAAGGTATAATTTTATTTCCAAATAGGAGAAAAAAGTCCAATTTCCCTAATTTAGTTAACAGATAAAAAGATTTAAAATATTTCTTCCTCCTTAAAATGTTATATTTTGGAGGATTTGAATTATAAAACAATAATACAATAAAAGGTATAGAAATACTTTATTTAAATTATGTAAGTATTTATTATTTGATTTAACACCAATAAATTACATAGATAATTTTTCCATTTTAAATTCTGTCATTTGGATTCAGATCTTTCGGTATTTGTTAGAAACAACGCCTTTTTCTTAATATTGAAAAAATCAAATTTTTCTCCAAAGCTTTCGACCCTTGGTTATTGGTCTTCCTTAGAGAGTCAATTAGATTTTTTTAAGTACTCAAAATATGATTTTTTTTATTAATAAGAAGAAGAACTGCTTCTGAGGAACATCGGAAGGTCTGAATCTGAATGTTCAGTCATTTGATTCAATCAATTGAAAAGTCAATATACATTTCTGTAGTTGAGAAGGTCCTACTTCGGCTATAGCAGTGTAAATCTTGAACATAGTGTAAACCTATACATATGTAGTGGAAGCGAAGTAAATTTTGGGAAGGACCGGAACTTCTGTGGAATGCCATCGATCTCCGCAGCGATCGGTTCCACTCTGACCGGTCTCACAGAGGCAACCCACCTGTGGGAACCAGTTTCCACAGTAGCACAAGCACAGCCACTCGATACAGAAAGGAAAGAGAAAGGATAGGGAGATCTATGAGCCTTATCTACTCGTAAATGGGAAGAGGAAATAATGGAAAGTTGTTTTGTTTTTTGGATGGTACCGCTACACATAGTACAATTTTTTATTGCTTGAACTCAAAAAGAAAGGAGTAAAATATAATTCGCTTTTTCAAATTGTTACAAGGTTAGAGAATAAACCGTAAGAGATATGAGCTTCCCGTCTTCGGTAACCCTTTCTTAAAAAAACAATATCTATGTCTTTTCCCCTTTTTCCCCATTCTACTCTCTATTTAGGTTTCATTTAGATTTTAGAATGACTCAAATGCTTTCATTCAATTTTAAACGTTCCAACACCAAATATTCCAAAAGACGTGCTACAAAGAATTTCATAAATTTACATATCAAGCTCTTATCAAATAAGAAGTCCTAATTAATTTTATATGTTTTTAAATACATTCAATAAAAAAAAAGGTTTATTGAATTTAAAATTATTCGGAATAACAACATCCACTCAAATAAAGTGGAATTCAGAGAATTTTGTGTGAGCCTGTTGTTCAACAAAGCCACAGAAAACGGTAGTGACACAATTTTGGAGGATTTGAATAGCTTAAGGCTAAGCCTTTCTGAAGGGTTTTGTTGAAAAATCAATTTGGGGAAGTTTTACATAATCAAGTTTGAACTAAATCAATTTTGCAATACACGTGCAAACACACGAGTATCCCATTTAAATATTTTGTTCATTTCTCTTATTATAGTGCTCACAGATAAAATGAAAAGAGTAGGTAGAACATCGGAAAAAACAATCATAAGATTTTTAACAAAAAAATCTTCTTTACTTAAAATAGATTTGAAAGAACTCAACAGATAAAAAGGGTTAAAAAATATCTCATCCTCAATGTTGAGAGTCGACCGTTAGGACCTTGACAGACTTGAGGATTAGCCAAGAGATGGCTTAGTGCAATTATATTAGAAATAATGGTTATACTACATTTCCATCATTTTCCACTAAGTCGTCTCTCGGCTTAAGTCGTTAGTGTGTCTAGAGCATAAGGTCATAGGCTATAAGTCAGATTTTGGAATTTCGGTCTAAAAAACTTTCTTGCTTTCCTTTATGTTTTTATTGGCCAATAAAAACATAAAGAAGAGCAAGAAAGTTTCTTAGACCGAAATTCCAAAATCTGACTTATATCTCATCCTCCTTAAAATGATATAATTTTGAATTGTAATTATAAAATAATAGGAGTAATATAATATAAAGAATGGAAATATTTTACATAGATAATTTCCATTTTAAATATTCAATCATTTGGATTCAGATCTTCCGGAATTTGTCAGAAAATTTAGATGCAGAGAAATAAATCAACTTTTTTTTCTCCAAAGCTTTCGACCTTTGGTATGGGTCTTCCTCAGTGGGTCAATTAGAATTTTTTAAGTTAATTAAAATCTGATTTTTCAAATTAAGAAAAAGAAGCCGACGAACACAAAAAAGTCCAATTTCCCTAATTTAGTTAACCAGATAAAAAGATTTAAAATAGCTCATTCCCCTTAAAATGTTATATTTTTGAATTTTAATTATAAAACAATAATACAATACAAGGAATAGAAATATTTTATTTAAATTATGTAGGGGAAGGTCGTCTGCCTTCAAACGAAAAATGGAGTTCCAAATTTAATATTTTTTTCTGAAGAATCCACAAAATGGATTTTATTTTCTACTACACCAAAAAATTCTCTTGTTCATTCGGCGTATATGATTACCTCATTTAGCACTTGCAAGTCCTCAGTTTTTCCTTCTGAGGAAATTAAAAAAGTGATGTCGATTTGTATGAAGGCAGCTGGCATAGTCTGCCTTCAAACGCGAGGCAGCTACCTTTAAATGTTTTTTTTTCACTGAGAATATTGAATCAATAAAACTAAATGAGCTATAAATGATTAGGTTGAAGCCTAACGCACTCACTAAAAACATCACTGCAGTCAAAAGACATTACACAATAACTTTTCTTCACATTTTTCTGAAGCAGTGTTTTGCACTTGAAAATTTGGAAGAAAAAGCCATTGAAGTTGACAATTGTCAACTTGAAACATCCCGGCCGGAGCAAGATAGCAGGTTATAAGTATTTATATGACGTTCGTCAGAGAAAAGTAGGAGTTCGATTTCACATGTTTTGATGTATGGAAAGACAGGATTTAAAGGCACACGACATTAGCATTTAAAGGCTGCTGCAGGGTGATATTTGCAAATTTTTGCCACCCACAAAAATTGTGTCATCTGAACCAAAATGTATTAACAGAAATATTAAGCCTGATTAACCTTCTATGTGTCACAATGGAAGATTTATTTGTAAAATGATTTTTACTATGAAAAATCACATGATTTGTGGAACATCAAAATTACAGTTTAGAGCTCATTTTCATTTTTTTTGATCTAGCATCTAGGAAATAGAAGCTAGGCTCTCCATTTTTTGATGTTTTGTGAGGATGATGGATAGCTACCTAATAGTTAATAGAATATAATTTATGCTTTTGAGAACAACGAAAAAATCGCAACATTTGAAGGCTGCTGCATTTAAAGGCAGACGACTTTCCCCTATTTATTATTTGATTTAAAATCAATAAATCGCATAGATAATTTTTCAATTTTAAATATTCTGTCATTTGGATTCAGATCTTCCGGTATTTGTCAGAAACAACGCCTTTTTCTTAATATTGAAAAAATCTAATTTTCCTCTTGAAGGTGTCCAACTTCCTCCTATTTGTTATGTGTTACCATAATCGTTAGGCACGATATAATTTATCTAGGGACCAAATTATATTTAATGTCCATAATAGAAACTGTTTCTTTTTGCTACTTAATTATCGAAAAGAAGCAGGTGTATGTGGATAAAAAAATACATATTTTAATTATATTTCTGAATTTATTGTTATTATTTTATTGATCTGACGAACTACAGTAACGACAGTAACCTTTACCCAGAAATAATTATGAAAAAAACGTCAGGGATAATGAGTTAAAATGATTTTTTCCATAAATATTTTAATCGGATTTCGAAGCCTTAATAAGTTTTTTTGGGAATTGTATTGAATTCCCTTTAGACGAAATGGACCAATTTTCAACAAAATCATAATAATTTGTTTTATTTTATCATATTTAAAAAATGAATGCTAATTTCACAAATTGTCATGTAACTGGATATTCATTAAAATATGCAATTTAAAAGTCAATGGGGTGTGCCTGTATACCAATGGACAGGCAATATGTTTGAATGTGGTGTACATTATAAAGTAAATTTTTAATAATATTTAAATAACTAATTTTAAGATTGAAAATCAGACTTAGGGGGAAGTGGGCACCTTTGAAATTGGGATTTTTCACCTATTTTTAAATAAAATTGAGTCTTATAGTGATAAACAGATCTTGTAGCCTTATCTGTATGCACAAACAGATTGAGAAGCTAAATTATATCAAGATGAGGCTCAATTTTATTTAAAAATAGGTGAAAATCCCAATTTCAAATGTGCTCCACTTTCAAAGCTGCCCCACTTTCCGCTATTATTATCTTTTTTCAGTTATTGACTTGTATAATTCCTTTAAATAAAATTATAAATCTCATTAAATCTCAAAAAAAACCCGATTATTATTTTATTCAAAATTCCATCGTTAAATGTACAAATTTAACTCATTATCTTACTAAAATATTTGATTTTATGATTTAAGGTAAACATACTCTGAAAAATCTAGTCCCAATTGCTGAATTTTTAAAATTTTGAAATGAAAATTTCAGAAAATATTGTTTAATTGTTGTACTTTTACATACTTTACATACATAACAACCATTTAGAGCTTAAAATATTTTTTTTTGTTATATTGAAAACATGTAGAGAAAGTATGCTATTTTTCAGTATTTTTTTGACTCATATAATCAAGGTTCGCTCCTTTAAGATTGCTTGATAAAATTAAACAAGTGCGCTAATCCGGGCGCTTCGCTATGTGGATCGTTATGACTACGCTAACTAGATCAAATTCACTTAAAATAATATTTTAAGCTCTTAATTTGTAGTTTTTTTCTATTAATATTTATAATTAATATAATATTTATATATTAATATTTATTGTATTTGATTAAATTAAAATTAGGGGAAATTGGGGCAGCGGCAAACACGTTGTAGTTGTAAATAGTGCAATTTATAGTTATATATTAGACAAATGACGAAACTTGTATGAATTCATATAAACTATAGGGATCCTTGTGCACTGCGAAAATGGTTGATATAAGTCCTAGTAGTACATACATAAATATCTGTATATCGTGCTACTTACTATTGCCGCAGTCTCCTCTATATATCTATTATCTAAAAAAAATCAAATATCTAAAATCAACGCAAAATTTAAAGAAACTATGCTTTTTTACAAAGGTCTCTTTACCATTCATTTAATGGTACATATTATGTACACATATTATGTACTTGTACACCTTTTCCCGCCATTATATTATATCTTTAACTTGATTTGAGTTCTTATTTGAAATATATTTAACTATTTGCCAATGTTCTTCATTTCATCATTTTTTTTGTAAATTTTTGACATGTTCAATAGGAAAGCTCTGTATAAATATCAAATATTTTGAATTCCATTCTGTATTATACCACTATACTAAAAGTAACACATAAAAAATTTGTGAGAATTCCCTCTAAAAGTTGCTAATATGCGCTCAAAATAACGTCAGTTAAATTAGCATTTGTCTTAACTACCTTTTGATAAATTTTCAGGAGACGAAATTTTCAGATCGATTTTATTTTTGCTTAAAAATTAGTCCTGAATGTGGTACTTTTGAATGAAAATGAAGAAATAATAAATAATTGTAAGTTAGTTCGTAAAAAATTTTGGTTTAAAAAAAGCTGAGATATTAAGTTATATGGCCGAAGAAACATAATAAAATTTTATCGTAACTTCCATCGTTCATATAAAGCTATAACTTCAGTATGGATATTTTGAAAGTTACGACAATTTTATAAATTAAGGGCACTTAAGATAATTTTTGTTTAAAATAGTTTCAATTAGGGTTATTAAAGTTTCTTTTTCTCATGTCCGTTTAATAAAAACAATTACACAGATTCCAAATATGCATATATCTCAAAATGCATAAAATGAAGTTACGACAAATGGTTATTTAACTGAAGTTATATGTTAATTTGAGCTTTCAATAAATGTACGTACGTACATTCTTAAACTTTGACTAATTCAGGGATGTAAAACAGAGCTTGATCCATCAAAATTGATTTAATTTAAATCAAAATTGTGGTATTGAAATGTAAGGTAATTTTTGTAATTAAAAAAATTTAAATTGAAAGCCTATAATCACAAATTTTAAATGGATTTTACCAACAAAATTAATGTGAATTGTCGTAAAATCTTTAATGTTAGTAGTACTAGAAGGGTTAGAAAATTCAAAATTTCACAATTTTTCAGTTGTATATGATTATGTTAATCCTAAATCACGTCTTTTTTGTGTGGAAATGGATTGGGGCTAGGGCTTGGCAATGCAGTAAAATATATCACCAGGCGTCTTCACTGCCACTTGAACCACAAATTCAATTATTCGGCTTGGGTTGTCAGACAAACGTGCAAATTACAAATGAAACGCTGAAGTGGTATGGAGGGTAAAAAATGTTTCGGTTTCATACCCTTTGTCACATGGAGCATGGGGTGTATTTTGTTCTCTCTATTTCAAACTCTTGTGCGATGTGATGTGGTCACGAGGCAAAAAATCCCTCCTGACGACCCCCCAGTTCAACCTTCTGCCTAGCACAAAACCCCTTGATCCTGATGACATGTGAACATTGAATTGCTGTGGAAATAATAGCACAGATATATTTCACTGGGTTGGAAGAGCTTCCTCATCGTCCTTCGCGCCAAGCTCATCTTGTGCCATTCTCATTGAATGTTTGTCACAATATGACACACAATTCAACCAATATCTCTGGGAGCTCGTGAAAGGCGATAGTTTCGAATACAATTTAATAAATATCCTTCTTACGTGTTCCCCATTTCCCAGTGACACAAAATCTACCAACTCTACCCCTCACATGTCTTCAAACCCGAAAAAATAGGGTAAGATTTTTCCTCTGTGTGTCACACTCAGAACAATCTCGTCATGAAATCGATATATACTATTTCGCCTTCAGAGCAAAAGCTCCTCGAAGCAGAGAAAGGATCTCATGAGAAGTGAACTTGTATCACTTTCAGCGACATTTCTCAAGCACTTTCCAGTTCAATTTTGAAGGAATATATATTCTCAAGACTGGAGAAGCTTTTCCTGGGATTTTGATCCTATGAGGAACCGGGGGTCTTTGGCAAAAGCAAAGAAATATGCTGAATTTGAAATACGATTTATAATAAAGAAATACAACTAAATTTATTTTCTTTACAGCAAATAAACCTGCTTCTGGCAGGTATTTGAAATTAGACTTTGAGGATATAATTTTAAAAGATTGGACGACGAAAGTAAAGCGATAATTTTTATATATTAACAATATAATAATAAATAATAATATTAATAATAATAATACATTATATAATATATCAAATAAAGCATTTTTGGCATTGATGAAAAAGAATTTGGTAGAATAAAATCGAATATATCAAGGGGTAATCATGTGCAGAAATTTATGTCGATTTACAAGAAAATGATTTACGAAACCGATAAAAAATTCCCAAACGTTTTGCAATGCTCAAGACACCCCAGAATGCTGTAGTGAATACCGATAAATTAAATCACTAAATATTGAAAACTTTAAAAACATAATATTAATTCTTATTGAGTTGCGACTGCTGCCGACTTATACTATGACTGGGCTTCACCAGTAAAACAGCAGACGTTCAAAAATCGTTTAATCGGGGGAAGATGGGGTAGTTTCACTCATAAACTGCAAAATGGATTTTGACGTAGTTTAATATAAAAAATTGCAAACAGGAATAAAATTTAGTATATACTCTGAGTTACAGTTAGGATTAGGTTTAATAAAAATAGGAAAAACTATATTTTAAGTTAATTGACGTACTATGAGGAAGAAGAATTCATATGTTTTTGTATTTATTTGAAACTTGAGATACTAAAAATAATCGAGCAAGAATTTCATTAAGGTATTTTTAATATTTTTTTATATGTCCGAAACCTTAAGACATTATCGTAATTTCTTATTTATTTCTCAATTTTGATAATTTAATCTGTAAATACAAGGACTTAAAGACCATTATAATGTTTTAGATTTTTTTTAGTATAATAATAATGTTTTTAATAATATTTTAATATCATGAATCATCTTAATACTAATAAAAGTACAAAATATTTTGCAAAAAAAAATACAGTGGGACCTCGATAGAGACAACCCCCGATAGTCAATCTCCAATAGAGTCAACAGCTATTTTTTTACTCTACGGACTCCAATTGTGTCAACTTGGGCCCAAATTGACTCCGATAGAGTCAACTTTTCTATTATTATTGAACTAATTATATAGTATGATTTTTTCGAAATTAAAATCAGTGTTTTGGTGTATCAATGTAACGTATTTAACGCAAGAAAAACAATATTATGATAAAGTTCGTATATAAACCGTGTAATCAGTTCTCGACAAAGTAATTTTCTTTTTGTGATTTTAAGCGTTTTGACCAATTGAAAGTTCTCTTGTCTTTTTCTTTCTTGTCTTAAAATTTTTTGATTAAGCCCTATGATCCCGTATGACATGTTTTCCTGTAATCACAAAAAAAAAACGATTTTGGTGGTGAAGGGGAGGGTAGGGAGGAATGAGGGTCATAATGTAATCCCCAAGTTGACTTATTAGGGGGTCATCTGAACTGAAGACTCTAAGTAGATATCTCTAACCATTTAGCGCCCATATTTCAAAGTAAGAAGAAAATGAGATAAATAAGTTTAGAGCCATAGTTATGTCACAAAGAAAAGAACAACTATCAATCTCTTCTTTCATACAATAAAAGTTTAAAATAAATTCTAATTAATAACGTTAATTGCATCAGAATTTTCAACAATTTAATATCTACCGGAGCTCCTCTAAAAAAAGTGAAAAAATTAATCTTTAAGACACCATTTCCTTATCGTAATATCGTGGATGGACCTCAATATTATCACATGGATAGTAATTTTTACTTAAAACCATTCCTTAATCTCCAACTTTTGCCCAAACATACGACTTTTTTGGACCAGGGGGTGTAGAATTTATGAGTTAATTAAACAAAATATTCTACTATTGTATTAAATTTATCAATTATCTTGTACATAATACTCCTTTATATCAAAATTTCACATTTTAATTTATTTTTTTCGAACTCCGATAGAGTCACCGAATCCAATGGAGTCGACAGGCGTGACAATAATTACTTGACTCTATCGAGGTCCCACTGTATTTTGTAAAATTATTATTACAGTGAAATTCACAATTTGAAAGCATTCATAAAACAACAGAAAACTAATTTTTGTATCTAATTTACATACTTTTTGAAATACACTTTTACGAAATATATTTTTTAAATTTCGAAATTAATCGATTATAAAGGCTAGCAAAACTTTTTCAATGAACATTTGAAGTTGTTATTTATCAAAACTGTTATTACTGATCACGGAAAACTTCCTTTCAGAACGGAGTACAATATTGTTAGAAGCATTGGATAATCAATCCAGTGCTATATATTTTGTTATATCCATGAAACTATTGATAAATTATTATTATTATGTTATATAAATAGATAACTGCAATGGCATAGGGATGGGTGAAAGTAAGACATCCCAAGAAGTTTCAATTTAATGTAGTTTTATAAAATCAATTTCAGAACTCAATAGAGACACAATGCTAAATTAATAGTTTTTGTGAAAATGGGGCTTAGGCATTACTTTAGTAAAGTAATAAAGAAAGTGCTTGAGCTTTTCAAGAGGCAACTGTTTAAAAATGATTTACCTGCAGACAGAAAATTATTGTATTAATGTGGAACTAATATATCCGGTTTGGAGCCCTCGGTGGAATGTTATCTGCGATGAATGTCCTCTTCGTACCCTTATCACTTGAAAAACACATTTCATATTCAAATCCTAATTTATTCTCTCTTAATATCAACTTGTCTTTTTCACTGCACTTCACATTATTATTTTTTTCATGACAATTTTTATTTTTTGAGTTACTATAATTCAAAGATATTTTAAAAATATCACTAAACTGCAGCAGCAACTCAATCTTTTCGTGCGAGATGTTGGCAAAAAGATAGGAATGTCTTAGAGATTGGTCCATAAAATCAAGAAGAGGAATGGTTTGATAGACTACATAGATGAGGCTGCTCCCCATCGGACCAATACACACCGTCGAAATGCTAAAACAAGGTCATGAAAACTCAACGATCATCTTCTCAAAGGATTCCAAAGCTGTGGAAAAGATGTTCGACTAGTCCTAGGGTGAAATGACAACTTTTCGATACTAGAATCGATAGTTAATATATCGAAAAGAAGTTATCATGTCACCCCTGGACTTCAGAAAATTAAGAAATACTGGGGAATTTTAAATACTAATTCATAAAAATTCCGTTATTTTTTATGTCGTTTGAGTATAGAAAGTGAAAAATGTCATTCATTCATACCCCCCAAACATTCAAATTAGAGAGACTCTACTGTAAATAATGTCAATTAATCTTATGAATGTTTTAAAATTGATTTTTCAATTTTTTTTCGTATTAATAGATAGAAGACAACAAGGAATTAACATATTCAAAGTAGTTTGTCATACTCTGACATAGTTTGTAATTTAATATAATTGAATAGCCACTCTGTTGATCTTTATTTTTGATGATCATAAAGCCCCCACCCCTACATGTAGGGTAATTGGCCTAAAGCGAGACAGTTTGGAAAGTTGGACAAAGCAGTGTGGAATGTGAGACACCTCCTTAAAAACTTGATAATAAATCAATTAAATATTTCAATTTTCGATAAAAAGATAATTAAACCTAATTTTATGATTATCCGAGAAGTTAAAAATGCAAAAATCGTTATAAAACAATCAAAGGGTGACTTGCATGAAGAATTTAAAAAGTGTATTGCATGCGTGATATTCATAACCTTGACACGGTAGTTGTCATTTTCTCTGTTTCTTATGGAAGTTGCTAGGAAAATATCAAAGTGTTTTGTTTGATTTTTCTGAATAATTTGTGAAATATTATTAAGTCCGTAGTGAAAATCGAAGGACATCCATTTAAAAAGTGAATAAAAAATATTTGTGAAATATTACATTTAAAAAGGATAGAAAAGTGATTTAATTTCGCGTTGCTTTCAAAACAAGTTTTATGAAATCTTGGACAAGTTGATTTTGTGAATGAATTTGGTGGTTTTGTGCAGTGAAATCATGTTAACAAGAATGACAAAGATCCTTAAGTATCCAGAGAAATAGTTGCAACAGCAGTTAGCAGCTGATATGGAGAAAATCTCCTGGAAAAGGCTGCAAAGATTTCCAGATTCCGAAGACCACTTTTTCTGATATAGTGGGTAGTAAATATCGCAAAAACTCCTGGAGAAAGACAAATAGGAGCCTCTACAGAACTCCCAAAGCAACTGGAAAAGGATTTGGGCGAATGGGGAATTGAAATGTGTTAAAAATTGCATCCGGTTTAAAGCTATAACTGCTGGACAACGCGAGGCGTCTGTGAAATTTACAGAACCTCTTTTTGGTTGGGCGTCCAACAAGTTCTTGGTAATTAGCGTTCCTCGACTGTTACCCGGACATAAAGGAGGGATTAGCATAACCATCAAATGTGCAAGTATACAGAGAAAACCCTCAACATTTGATTATCTACATATTTTGTATGATATTTTATCATTAATATAACTATGTCCAACTTTCCAAAATTTTGTCCATCTTTTCAAAATGTGTTATTTTTTAATTTCCGTGAATTTTCCGATTATTCGTTTGCAATATTTAATAACAACTGTTAAGATTCCGTTAAAATATTTGTCAAAAAATCCCATGATACAAAAATGGTAAAAAATAATTATTTTTTCAGTTTAAAAATGGATTTGAAATTGAATTTTTTCTTAAGTGTCTCGCTTTCCACCATTTACCTTAAAAAACAAAATTTTCAAAATGTAACTGACAGACGTCCGAATTAATTTATGTCCTCCAGACGAAGAGTAAACGAACAAAGCGAGAATCTACTGTACATTTTAGTTTCTTTTTTAAGTGATCCATATTTTATTTCTCCATTTTTTTGTACATCAAACAAGCAGGATGAATTAGGATCTTTTAAAAGTACTATATAAAAAAAATAGACAAGTTTCATATGTTTTTATAATCCCTAGAAAAATTTTATACAACTTTCACATGATTTACTATCCTTTCATCCATATTCTCTCCGATTTTCCTCCGTCGGATTATCATTTATTTCCGTCACAGCACAACTCTCTTAATGGAAAAAGATTTAAATTTCCTGAGGGCCACAAAAACCTCTTGGAAAAGTTAGTATAGTAAAGAAAAATGGGAACAACTACTCGAATGACGGGATTATAAAGTCATTTCGGCAGATGTTGCAATGTAGTGATATATATTCAAGTTAGTGCTTATATTGCAATGCAACGCTATAAAATAAAAATATTTTCGTGTAAAGAATGACGAAGAAATTGATTTTCTTCCTCACGTACTAGCCCTTACAAAGATAACTTTGTTAGTGATACACCTTTGTACTTCCTCTGGTTAGTTCCGTCTTGTTTGATTATAGGTCAATACTTTGAGTACATTCCTGAAAATCCGTTACAAACTTTTAATACCTTGATCAGTGTTGCATGTTTAATTGAATTCAAAAGTTCTTTTGCGCACTTCCTTCCAATGGTGCACTTTAATTTTCTAATATTATTTTATATAATTGAATTTCAGGCTAAAGAACAAATACCCACTCTCTTTTAATTAAAATTGCTTGTATTTATTGGATTTATTGGCCAAAATTAACGTATAAATTTCAATATACCATTTGATCTAATTGCAATTTAATTATGTTCACAGTTAATTATATTGGAAGTGAAAATCAATTAGATAATGTTGTACATTATCAACATATTTGGTTGGAAAAACCATGTTGGCAAAATAAATGCGTTGCATTAACTTATCACGACCGAAAAACCGCACAGAAATGAGCAAATATTTATCCACATATAAAATGTTTGGAAACCAGAAAAAAAAACATATTTCATGCAATTTTTGAGAACACTTTCAGGCTCAAGCTGTTTGCAGAGCATTTGTGAGTTTTTATGAAGAAGGAAAAAGGGTTGCCAAAGGGATTAACTGCAAAAGATGAAGAAGAAACTTGGGCAAAAATTTACCTGATTGCATAAGAGACAAAGAATTTGTATGGTAAACCCTAAATATTCATATTTCATACATTTTTCTGCAAAAATATATCCTTTCTCTGTAATTCAAAAGAAATGATGACGAGGACTTTTTGAGAGGACTTCCTCTTGCATTACAAATTTTAGGTTTTTTTCCTCATTCAAAATGTCACTGATATTGCTATTGAATGCACATAGTCTGTTCTACTTGTTCATTAAAAAAATTAGCTCAAAGAAAATACTCAAATGCTCGTAATAGAGAAAAGTTTTGAAGGTTTGAATGGCAGATTTTTATCATTAAATTTATTTCTATGTTCATTTACGAATTTTAACCATCAAAATTTTAACGAACGAACAGTGGCATCAACCGCTGTCGTATCTGCATTTCTTTTGTGTCAGCATTTCATGCAAGAGCCGACGTTTGTTATGTAGCTTGCACCAAATGCAGGTGCAAAACAAATGCAAAGGGACAGATAATCCTAACCGGCTTATGTAGGTGAGATTCTTAACGTGAGCTAACTCGGAGTGCATGCAAATTCGATTTGGAGCTGAAGTTGGGAGACGCCATTCAGTTATCTTGAATCAAATTCGTGAAATTATACAAATTTTGTATTTAAACCAAAATATCAAGGATTTGGATGAACTGACAGAAAAGTGTTATATGGGTGAAATGTAGACCAGAATGTTCTCTATAATTTTGCCGTAGAACTTGAACTCATCGATTACTCAGAAGCCAAGATAAGCGAGGTTTTTTGTTTCTTAACTCGTTTTTTCATCCAGAGTGCCCCAAGTGTTCATTTGTTGAACTTCAACTATATCAAAGAATTGTTGTATTTTGCGGGACTTTCCATTTAAACCCCTATTTTAAGTGTCTCGGTGGGGTAGAGGCAGTCAAATTGGCATCTGAGTGATTTCAAAGCGTTATTATTGGAAAAATCAATTTTTTCACACTTAAACGGCAAAATCGGAGTGATAGCGTAGTCTGAGTGGAAAATGATGTATGGACGAAATGTAGAGACAAATGTGCTCTACAATTATGTTGAAGTAATCATCAAAATCGGTTCAGCGACAGTCGAGATAATTGAGGTTATGTGATATTGAAATTGGTTTTTCGACTGTGGCGCCCCTGGTGTTGGTCCCACGAAGTTCAAATATTCTAGAAAGTTGTAGCATTTGGTGAGATCTTTCGTTTAAGCCCTCATTCATCAAAATCGGTCACATAGAACCGGAGATATGATTTTTTGAATTTCGTGAACTTTGACCCCTCATATCTCCGGTTCTATTGAAACCACAGCGCGCATACGCACCATTTTGGAAATGTCCTAGACTGGACTACAACATACTAAAATTTCATTAACTTGCACAATGCCGTTTTTGAGAAAAGTGACTTTGAATTTCGATGAATTTTGACGCTATCACAGCGCCACCTGTAGTGACTTTTTGAACTTCCATCTGAAAGTGCTCATCGAGACGAAACCAAAAAGGTAAAATTTAGGTCGCTATGTTAATTAGAACCGGAGATAGAGGCCGGTCAATGTTCGAACTTTGACCCCTTATAGCTCGGGTCAGGGGTTATGGATCGACTTAAGGTTTTTTTTGTTTGATAGGTATAATCAACGGCTACAACATACTAAATTTTCAGCCCGATGCACAATGGAATTTTTGAGTTATTTAACTTTTAAGATTTAAAAATTTTCTTTTTAAAAAAAGCGCCCCTAGCGGTGATTTTATGAACTTGCGATGTTAGAAGGAGAAGTGGCATTTCACGAGAGCTTACCAAAAAGCCCTCACTTTTTAAATTCTGACAATTAGAACCGGAGTTATGACCATTTTAAGAATTTTTTTTTGGACCCTTATAGCTCGGGTCAGGGGGGTCGGGGGACCTTAAGTTTGGTATTGATAGAAAGCTCTAAGGCCCAGCTATAACATACTAAAATTTGAGTCCGCTGAATGCCATAGGGGCGGAGCTATTGAGAAAACAAAAAAAGGGGGGTCTTCAAAATGGCGGAAGGAGGGGTGGGGGGTGGGGGGTCAATGCACCAAGTTGCAATTTTCACCCGATATATAACCTTTGCCGAAAACCGCAAGTCGATATCTTTTTTAGTTTAGGAGCTATTAAGCTCCAAAGAGCGGCCGGCCGGCCGGCCGGCCGGCCGGGAACGTAACTTAGCCACATATATATTCGGAATCAGGAAGTGGCGAAACACATTTTGGCCAAATTTGAGGTCGATCGGACGACATGAAATTTTGTTAGGATTATAGTAGGTGAGATTGTTAAGAATCTCACCTAATACGACAACGGTCGATCCAACCGACGATATCTATATTTCAATATATCTAGTCTTATATCTTATATATCTTGAAAAAAGCTATAAGTTATAAAGAAAAATTGATAAAATGAATAGTACGAAACTATAGACTCTTTCGAAAATCTTAAATATTTTTTTCCTTTGATACGTGAAATTAAATTTCATCAATAGAATTATGTTCCCTTTATGCAAAACTTTACGCTTTTTAAAATCTTAGTTCAAAGCCTACACGGTAAAGCGAAAGGAGGGCTTATCTTGAATCATGTGGCTTCCACTGATTCCTCAAGTTCAATATCACAATCATAATGTTTAGGGCTCACTTTTGTATAGAGGACATACTGTCATATTTCTTCTAAATAAATTGTACTCTAAAAAAATACAGTGGGACCTCGATAGGGTCAACTAATTATTTCCAGGCCTGTTGACTCTATTGGATTCGTTGACTCTATCGGAGTCCGAAAAAATCAATTAAACTGTGAAATTTTGAAATAAAGGGGTATTATTTTATGTTTGTACTATATCATTGATAAATTCAACACGATAGTAGAAAATTTAATTAAATTAATCCATAAATTCTATACCCTCTGGCCCAAAAAAGTCGTGTATTTAGGCAAAAGTTGGAAATTAAGGAATGATTTTTAAGAATTTTTTGTATTGTTAGAAAATACACTTAGTCGCGGGATTACCCACATTTTTGGGACCGAAAAAACGCACGAAATAGCATTATGTATCAAGAAAATTCGCATATCCGCAGGCGATTTCTTTTCAATGAATTTGCTTAAAAATTTTAATTTTTTGTTGCTTATTTTTGTTTTTGATCCAAATTTTCTATGTAATTTTTATGATCGTTTATCATGTACATTTTCTAAAGAAGTAAGGTCTTTAAAAAATTCGAATAAATTTAGAAAACTTTCTTCACTATGTTATACTCAAAAAATCTATCATCCTGTACGTTTTTTTTTTTTGTAATTCGAGTTCATTTTTTTTTTGTTTTCGCCATAATATTATTCACTTACCAATTAATGATGGCTCAAAATTCCTTACATTGTGATCATAGATCTAATCAAAAAATCTTAAAACAAGAGAGAAAAGACAAGAGAACTTTCAGTCCGTCAAAAAGCTTAAAATCACGTAAAGAAAATTATTTTGTTGGAAAATAATTACACGGTTAATATACCTACGAATTTTATCAAAAAATTACCATGTCCTTATATAAATATTTTTTCTTGTGTTCAAAGTGTTACGTTGACAATAAGACTGGTTATTTCGAATGAATCGTAATAAAATCATATAATGCATATAATATTATTAGTTCAATAATACAAAAAAAAAGTTGACTCTATCGGAGTCAATTTGGGACCAAGTTGACACTATCGGAGTCCGTAGAGTAAAAAATAGCTGTTGACTCTATTGGAGATTGACTCTATCGAGGTCCCACTGTATTTCGTAAAATTTTTCGTAAATCGTTGTGAATTCCTCTTGGAGGCTTACAAAATGTTCGTAAATTGTATAACCCACAAACAAATTCATATAATGCTGTACTTTTTTTACAAACATTGTTTGCAGCATGATCACCTGACATGCACTCTTTATTCTTTTACAAACATTTGTTCGTAAATGCTCGTACACAGAAAAAATATTCGTCAAATTTTGTCAATTGTTTGTAAAGTTTTACTAGACAAACAAAAATGTACGAACAAATATTTGTAAAAAAAAACAAAAAAAAATCATAAAGTGATAATCTCTCAAACAAAGTTTGTGAAAAGTACAAACTTTTACGAACTTTTTAATGGGTTAGACGCTTTTCGAGCATTTTGTAAATGTCCAATAGGAATTTACAAACATTTACGAACAATTTTACGAAGTATTTTTTCTGTGTATCAAATTCTCGCTGATTTACTTGAATATGCCTGCCTGGGAAGTAGTTTCATTAAAGTGAATTTTATTGTTTACGCAAAATTTCCATTTTCAAAGTTATTAAGAAAATATTACTTGGACCGTCAGAAAATGTAAGACTTTATTACATACTAGAATTTTTTCTATTCTAGTTTCGATTTTCGAAAAAAAAACATTATAAATCCTGTGTATGTTCTTTTCATAATGTAACTTTTTTTTAAACTTCATGGAATATAAAATCTGCAAAAATTAAATGTGAAATTTCCTTGCTAAAACAATTTTTAAAAATTCTTAATAATTTGAAATAGTTACGGGATATTGAAGGATGAATATGCGTAAACTTTCTCTATATTTTCCTACTGGGATATCTCAAGAGCTTAAAAGGAGTATTCAGAAATAAACCAAAATAATAGAAATAGAAACTTATGGAAAAATACCAAGTGCTTTTACTTCTTTATCATTATTTATTTTTAGAAATTTTACATTTTTAAAAATATTTAAAAGATATTTTGTGCTGTCACCGGATTTTGATAAATTGATTTATTCAAAATTACTATTACATAAAGTAAATACTTGTAAACCAACTTCTTTTATAACTACCGAATATAACTCAAACAGATCTAAGGTATTTTTTAAAAGTATTTTTTTCAAATTATAATTTTAAAAAAAACTGCCACAAGAAAAAGAACGATTTTCTTAAAATTTAAAAATATTTTATATTATTTCTCAAAAATAAGTTTGTTATCTTTTATTGCTCGAACTCAAAGAGAAAACAGTGACATAGAATTTTCTTTGTAATAATAATATGAGATTCGGGATTGTACCAAATATGAATAATATTGATCATAGTGAATTTTCAATAAAAATTAAAAGGTTTTCAAAACCATTTATAAAGCTCATTCAGGGTTAGGATTCCGGCAAATTTAATTATTAAAATTAATTTTTAATTAAGGATATACATCAGGCGAAATGATTTTACCTTGCGGAATCTGATACTAACTCATGCTGCTGACCTACAAAACCAGTGATTCTTAATCATTTTTTAACTTTAAAATTTCATTGTGAAATATGATTAAAGATGGTTAAGATGAAAATCACAAGTAGTATGACTCAGTAAAATCCCGTCATTAAGTTTTTTTTTGTCACATAGTGAATTTATTTGAAGTCACTCTAGCGTTGTTGCCTTTTTGACTGTAGCATGTGATGTTTGAATGTAATATTGCATCTTGTGGTTTTTCATCTTTCGAGTTCAGTGTCTTGAATGTAATTAAATTCATTTCCATTGTTGCCACAGCACTTGATAAAGTTGAACCAACGATACAAATATCCCATGCACGCTGAATATTACTACACATTTCTGTTTTCAGTTGCAAGTGTGATGAAACTTTGTCACAATTTATGATGAATTTTTCAACCATAAAACATACTCATAAATCTTTTGGGGTGTGATTCCCAGGACATTGTGGGAGAAAGCGATGGAGCATAATCTCGAAATATGATTATTAACTTCCCAAACGCCCACGAGAGAAAAAAAAGGGGCACAAAAACACAAGCCAGAAAATATCGTGTGGGAGGCATAAAAAAGGGATGAGTGCTGGTAATAAAAAGGACCAAGTGGAATAAAAAATAAAGGAGGAAACAGTACGAGAAAACCTCAAGCATTTGTCTCTATTTTCTTCTCATGGGTCCATCCTCAAAATACATTCAGAGAGGGTGAAATGTGTGGCTTCTGGTTGACGTTCATGGACAAAAGAGGGCCGAGGTACTCAGCATAAGTTATTTCTGGGCTATGTGCCTATTTTCGCCAACCCTTCCGGATTTTCAAAATGATAATAATGTCATCTGCTACTTTTGAGTGCTTATGATTGGTTGTGTTATATGGCTTCAAGAGAAATTTTTGTGTAATTTTTCGTCTTTCTGTACGCTCCTGTACCTCTTTTCTATCCTTGTTCCCATACATCATATGCCCAGAGATTTTTGCAAAAATATGGTCAAATGCAAAAAAGGCCAAGATGAATTTCCTCTTATGACGAGCAGGTAGATGAAGAGACTTCTTTACAGCCACTCTCTTCTCCAACTCCTGGCCACATGGACCCTCATTGTTCTCCAGACAGTAGAAAATATGAAATATTAGTTAGGCAATTGCAACAGCAAACCCTTTCTGTAATATTGAGACATTACAACGTAAAAATTTTTTTTTGGGTAGAAAAGCCTCATATAGCTCTCTCCTGTATGTGATATGAATGGGCAATTTTTGGGGGCGAAAAAGGACGTAAAAGAGGAATTAGAGCAAATAGAAGGGTTAAATTGGTCAAATGCTGAAATTTTCCCTCGTGTTTGAGCCAAGGGAAATCCCCAACGGGTGAGAACATGAGTCTTGAGCCGACACGGCGACTAAAGGTTAAGCTCAAAATTTTCCAAAGATCAGGAAGCAATTCGCACAAACAAGTGTTCCTAACCCTTTAAGGATTAAAAGAAATTAAGCACAACAATTGTAGAAAAACTGCTTCTGACATATCTTTGTCATGCATAAGGCACTTAATTGATATAGAAGTGGAGTATCTGCTGCATGAGGCAAGCGTCCTGAGTTCGAATCTTCTTTAGGTCACCAAGAGTTTTTTTTTTTCTAATAGTAAGGGTGAGCGAAGAGCATCTCCACAGAGGTTTACGCAAACCTTTTTTTTAATAAATAATCAATTCTAATACTTCAAAACAGAACTATAGAAAAGATAGTGATAGTCATTATGTAATTATGTGTAAGAGATGTATAGTTCGCTCATTGAAATAATATTAGTATAATATCACAATCAGTGACATAACAAAAAACTATAAAAATTAATACAAAGGCTTTTATTTAAACCAAGGAAGAGAAGACGATATATCCTGGGAAAGGCCTTCAGGTTTCGCACACACTAGCACTTCAGGTTTCGCACACACTGGCAATCTACCGAAAGCCTAAAGTGCAAGTTCATATACCCGCCGCTTTAGCGCTGATTGTTCTGCCATTTCGAATTTCGATATTCTTGACACTTCGAATCGTCAACAATAGTGTGCAAAAATTGCTGCGAAAAGTGAATTTTTGTGTAGTTTTGTGGAATTTCAGGATGGAAGAATGTCTTAAATGCTACTTCTTTCAAAGAAATGTTCTTTTGATGAACTTGCTCACTTTTGTGTAACTCGTCGGTTTAAACGTTCGAACTTCCAACGGGTTTTTAGGTAAGTTTTCTCTGATTTACCTTCGAATCGGTAAAGGAAAAACCTCAACCGGAGAGAGCTCTCAAATCGGGAAGGTTATTACTGAACGAGAAGATTGTTGACGATTGAAGTGTCAAGAATATCGAAATTCGAAATTGCAGAACAATCAGCGGTAAAGCGGCGGGTATATGAACTTGCACTTTAGGCTTCCGGTAGATTTTCGAATGGGTTTGGCTTGGCTTTGGAGTGGCTTTGTCTCTTCGAAAGGTTATTACTGAACGGAGCCACTCTGGCTTAAAACGTTTCATATTTGTCCTATAATCCCATTATCAGGAAATTTTTCTTTTCCACATTTCCATTTTCAACAAATGTCTGAGTTAAGATTAGCTATTAAAATATCATAAGGTCAGATTCATTAAAAGACTGTAAGAAAAAAATGAAATGTGCACGAAACCTGAAAGCCTTTCTCTATCACAAACATGTTAACATGTTAAAAGAAACTAAAATATCTTTATCTACATATATCTCTATCTACAAAAGCACCTAAAACTTTTTAAAATAAAATTTATATATTTCGTAGTTCAATAAAGGTTAAATAGCAGAGTTTATTGGGCCTGGTTTAAGTAATCTAGTTGGGCCTGATTTAGTTTTTCAAATAGTGTTCAAGACTTAGCGTTAGGAAAGATTTTGAAAAATGTAAGGCGAGCTGATTCTGATATCTGCGACTGATCAGTATTGAAGTAATGGATATTCAAAACGGGTCCCGGTCAAAATCCTGGAAGCCAAAATCCCGAATGGGCCAAATCCCGAAAGCCCAAATCCCTAATTCTTAAAAGTGTCATATAGCTACTCCCACGATTGCACCCGCGCTTTCTGGAGATAAATACGGGCTTCAGACCTAAGGCTTATTTATCTGGCTTAACTTCTCTAATTCATTCCTTATCAGGCATAATTTTTTAGGGAATTGTTGTTTAGGATTAAATATTAAGGGCAAAAGATCGATTAGATTTTGAAAAATCAATAAAATTGTTTGTTATTTAGATTTTTGAGACCTTCGGGAACTGGGCTAAACCTCCAGTTTGAAACCATCAAAAGGGAAATCTTCTGTGTCTTAGAAAATTATTCTAAACATTTTCCCCCATATAATTTTACCCCTTTCAGGATTTTGAACATTCGGGATTTTGGCTTTCGGGATTTTGGCGTTCGGGATTTAGGCGTTCGGGATTTTGGGATTTTGGCTTTCGGGATTTTGGCTACCACCGATTCAAAACAACTACCCTGAATAAAGTAACACCAATCTCAGGTTATTCTCTAGAAATAAATGTGATTATGGAACAACAGAAAACTATTAACAAAGAAATTAAAAATATATAAAAGCTAAGCAAATTAAATTGTTTTTTGGAAGACTCGTGATGTAACTGATAAGAGTATTTGGCTCTTAGACGATGAGACCTATGGCTGGACTCTCACGGTTGTGAATTCTCAAACACCGTTCGGTACAAAGATCAAAGTATATAGGAACATTTTTCACAATTCATTGTAAACTAATTAAAATTTGTAAATTAAATAATGTGCAAAATATTCAAAATGCTCAGGATATACCAATATAGGGGAAATTGGGGCAAAACTTGTCAAAACGCATATTTAATTCTTTCACGAGCTCTGAGAAAACTTAAACGTTTTATAATGAGCATATTCTTATAGGAAATTTACTGCTCTACAACATTGCAGAAGACTATCCAAGAAACAATTTTTTTAATAGTGTTGTAGAATTCCTTAAGTAAGGCACTATAGAACCAAAAATCTTTTTATTTTCTTATAACGCTCTTGGTCCCATCATTGGAGATTACTGTAAGTAAAGTGGCGCACTCTTTTAAAGATCTTAAAAGCTCCTATAGGAATTTCTACAGAAAATTCTCACTTTAAGTCTTTTAAAAGTGCACTAAAAGATTTGTTTAATACTTGGTTCTATAAGGCAGTTATTTTGCTTCTTGGGTATTTTCCGCTATTATCTCGAAAGAAATGTGATTTTCGAATCATTTTCTAAAAGTCGATTTTGTGGAGATCCTCAAAATTGCTGTTGCCAATTTTGTCAGTCTTCGGAAAATTTGTGACGTTTTACTCTTGCAAACGTTAAAAATATCAAATAAACATATTTTTATAAGAAATTTGTTCATCTACAACTTTGTCGAAGATAATTTTTCTCTATCTTAACGAGAAATGTGCTTAAATTGAGCTAATCAGTATTGATATTTCCTGTAAGCCAAATATTCCAAAAATATGGCTCAAAATTTCATTATTTTTTAAATTTTGTTATTTTACATAATCCTTCCTCGAATATCTTGGAACTTTGTAAGTTTAAGAAGGTTCATAAAGGCTATCTATAATAAAAATTTCAAGCCTCAGTCTCTTTTATTTGAGAAAATAGTCAATATTGAAATTTTCGTTTGGACAAATTTTGCCCCAGTTTCCCCTACTCGTTCATATACAAATATATGTACAAAGTCAAGGAACGTTCCCTCGTTTCCATTCTGGAAATTGGAATCTACGCTAAGACGATGACAGTCGAATGGAAGGTGAGATTAATAAATAAAAATGATAATAAATAAATCAATCAATTTAATTTTTTTTAATTTGTCTTAAACATTTAAATTAATAAATTTTGAGATTTTTGCAACATTTGCAAAAATTTTCTTTTAATTAATTTTTTTGGTTTTAATGATAGTTTCCAGGTAGAAGAATTCTATAACGATATGATAATGTTATTATAACAAATTTTGATAGTAAATTCGGAAACAGGACAACAATAGAAGTTAGTGAGCATTAAATCTCTATTGCAAGGAGCTTTGTGAAACTCGCAGTATTTGATTATGATTCGTATTTTCGAATACTCTTCTCGAATTGACCACATAAAATTATAAATTTTGTCATATGAAATGCCATACGGTTAAGAATTCCTCTACAGGTCGTATAATCAATAATTTGAAACATTAGCATTTTTTAGTTATTGACATGATTCCTCTAAATAAGATTATAAATATCATTAAACCTCTCAAAAATCCAAATATTATTTTATGCAAAATTCTATTGTTCAAGTATAAATTTAATAAAACTGAATTTCATCGAATACAGGGTAAGTGAAGCATGTTTCGACCATAAAAATTACATTGTGAGGAATTAAAAAAATACATATTTAAATTCTTTAAAAAAATAATTTTAAAAATATTTTTTTTAAACAATTACATACAATTTTGATAGTTTTAAGTTTATTTTATAGTTTATTTCCAATAAATTTTGCTATTTTAAGTAAATGTGCCAAATTTCGGCATAGTTGCATGCAAGCGCTAAAGTCTCAAGTTTGAAATGTAATATATTTAATAGAAATTGATTTTTTTCATTCCTTCTACTTAAAGAGTGTTGCTTAGAACCTTGTAGACAGTTTATCGTCTTTATTTACTTTAAAATCATTCTTAGTACATTTTAAAATGAATAAAAATGTAGACATAGCTTTGGTGCCCTATTTCGGCCACCTTCATTCTCATAGTTCCTTGCCCTTCGGGAATTCTTCCAATATCTTTTTCACGTCATCTCATTTGTCGAAGCTACATTTTTTGGTATTCTTTTCCATTGTATAACCTCTACAGTATGTAAAAACTAAAAATTCATGGAAATTCGAGGACCAAAAAAGGTGGCCGGAATTGCAAGCTGGCCGAAATTTGGCACACTTACTGCTAATTAATTCAGCAAAATCCTTTATTCCTTTTAAGAATAAATTGCTTTATTTTGATGCATTCCAGCAATCATTGTGGCACAAATAACTTCCATAATTTAATCCATTGAATTGAGAGATGAAAGGAATCACGTATCGGAAGGTAATCTATAGGACATGGCGGCTGATCGGAAATCATCTCCCGCCTGTAAAAGCGTCAGATGCCCGCATCTCTGGTGTGAACATGCACTAATATGTGGTGCTATATTGTTATGCTGGGCCCCTCTCGTCCGTGGAAGATAAATAAAATGGAATATATAGGAAATCTGTTGGCAAGAGTCGCTTGATACCCGGAAAACGAAACTGCTCAATCAATTATTTAGTTAGAGGGCAAGTCAGAGCTTCGGCCTTTATATATATCTTTTGCCAAATAACACAATTCATAATATATATAGATTGTGCTGTGTGTAGGTGTCCTCATGAGTAAAGGGATACAAGAAGCGGGAGAAAGGGTTTCATACTGAACAATAATGTCAATCACAGGATTAGTTCCCAAATTCATCAGAAATGAATTCCCGTTCACAATTGAATGACAAAGACAAAATGACCACAAGAAAGGAAGACAGACTTTGTACCCCTGATACCCCTGGTCTCATCCTTAGCCCATGAGACACAATAATTTATTCTACCAATCACTTTTCCAACAATTTTCTCCTCACATCGGACGCCTTCTGGACCAGCAAAGAGATGCGAAAAGGAGATGAAAAAAATGGCGAGGGGACAATTGCTCACAATGGACCTTGCATTTGAGGAAATACTTAACAATGATGAGACATAAAAGTTTTCCTGAATACAAAACACACATGAAATACATCAACTTAATGTTGAATGTCTTAAGGAAAAAGCATCTCAATGTTCCATGATATTTACATAAAATTTATCTTATTTCACATACTCTTCTAGGATTGAAGAAACTCTAGTCCTATTTGTAAGGCTTATCCAAGGAATTTCCTCTTAAATTAAATTAATAGTTTGGCACGAGTTTAGCATTCCTTGTCTTCGAGGGAATCTACTGAATTTCGTCAGAACGACAAAACACAGCTTTCTATCTACATGCCACAAGAAAATGATGAGAAAATTCTCTCAAAATTTCCCTTCACTTCTCACTCATTGACAGAAATTATGCTAAATTCAATTTGTTGCTTGTGGCAAAAGCACAATATCTTCCAATGTGCTTTTTAGAGTGTAAAAATCTTATAAATTTACGAGGAAACATCCCTAATACGATTTACCTCATAATTCGACCTTCTGCCGAGAATTTATCATCATCATCATATTTAACCTAGATTTGTACTCTTACATCATGCAATGTACCCTTCAAGAAACATCCTTTAAAAGTTCAAATTGAAAAATATTAGCAAGGTAAAGGAATACAAAATAGGTTTACAGAAAAAGGAAAAATTGGATAATTTCCAATAGAGAACATTTCCTCAAGAGTTACTACATGTGCCCATTTATATTCTTAGTTATGAAAAATCTTCTTGAATTTTTAATAAACTTAACTCAAGAAGCATTTTCTTGCCCGTATCGTCTTTTAGATTTCTACAAGTTTGACATTACAGGATCATTTTAAAGTCTACTACGTATTACTCCTTATTCCTTATTGCCTTATTCAGTCCCTGTGTTCCTTATAGTTCTGGAATTTTTGTAAGTTTAAAGGCCTTAGGGGAAAGTGGTCTAAGCAAAAATTCTATTTTGTGAACTATAGTTAATACTTATTAAGTATTTTCTATTAACTTCGATTAACGAAATGTAATTTAAGTTTTGAGTAATAAGAGAAAAATTGCAGCATTCAAAGGCTGCCGCATTCAAAGACAGGACACTTTCCCCTATAAGAACTTTATAATTTCAAGTTCTTTAATTCACCTGGTATGATTCTCTTAAATAGATTTTTTATAAATAAATCGTATTTAATAAACTACTAATAAGTTCAAAGACTATCCAAATTAATTCAGCGAGCGTAAAAATAAGACCCAAATAGAGGAAAGTTTTCAGGCTTCGCACACACTCTGGATTTGAACACCTAATATTTTCCCATATTCTTAAGTCGCACATTTCCTGTAAAAATTACAATTTAGAAACTATCGTTGAAATAATTACAGAATGATATACAAAAGAAATGCCATCAATTGATATGATTATATTTTTCCCTAACTTGGCTAATTGCTTGAAAAACGTATATTCCATTTTCATGTAAATTTCCCTCTTTCCACCCTTTTTTATTCACCATTTCGCCACCTTTAACCACTATTTGGCACTGCACAAAAACTTCTAAAATACATAAATTTTAGGAAATATTGCACAGCCATGACCATAAAATATTTCAGTTTTCCAAAAGCGATACAATCGCATTAGAATATTGAAAAAATTAATTTTATTCTATAGAAAAAATGTCACATGATATTATAGTTTTAAGCATTTTATAAGCATATCCCTCAGTAATTGAAGACCAAAGACATTAGGGTGGAATCACCAGTTCTCGCCAGTGCCCCACTTCTCGCCACTTACATTGAAATCGCTATTTTTCGCAATTTATGAAATAAATGAGTCGCAATTTTTTTGTATTGTTTCTGCTTCTACGCATAGAATCGAAAAATAATAATTATTCGTTTTGGATTCACGATTTTGATCACTTTTTAGAGCAATATTTTAAGCAAGTGCATCGAATCCAACATCTCTTACCAAATGTACTAAGTGTCGTCAAATTTTCATCAGGCCAAAAATACTTATTTGGGTAAATAATTTGTCTATTGAATATTTAATTGCACTTGTGGAATACATAAAATTTGTATTTAGTCAATTAATATTTCATTTTATATTATTTTTGTATAAAAATGAGGCATGGCGAGAAGTGGTAATATTCTGGAAGTGATTTTACCACCTGTCGCCATATCTTTTCAATAGGCGACGCTAACTTCACTTCGTACATTCTCAGTTGTCAAATCTGCATTGTTTACTTTCTGCAAAAGCCCCATAATTTGATTTCTCAAATAAAAGTGAAGAAAATCATTTAAACAGAGTAATAATAAAGTGATCACAAGGAAAGAGATATGGTGAATGTATTCTTTTCATAGCATTGCCTAAAATAACCGAGTGTGGTTCTTTTCAAGTAGGTGGCGAGAAGTGGTTACAAATTTTACAAAACTGGCGAAAAGTGGTAAAAAGTGGCGACGAAATGGTTATTTTTGCATTATTAATAAAAATCAGTTTTTTAAGTAGTCCAGCGTTATGTTCTAGGATTATTGTTTTCACGTATCTAGAGCCAATACATCTAAGTAACCTTGTGTCAAATTTGACTTATCTTGTAACAAGGATTCAAGAGTTATGATTAAATGAATTTAATTTTTTCCTAAACATGGCGATAGCCGGTTATTCCACCCTACTTGACTTTTTTCTAATTGATGCAAATTTTCTAATTAGGTATTCCATAATTATTTTAAGAAAATAAATCACTTTGGTAAATTGAGAAAAAAGAGGTCACTGACGAAAAAAACACCCTAAATACGTAAATACCCCTAAATATACGAGTACTTATTCTACTGCTCGGACACAAAGAGAAAGCAGTATATAACCGGTTTTTTTTAAATCGTCAAAAATATGGAGCTCAAACGGTAAGAGATATCAACTCCCGGTCTTCGGTAGTACCTAATTAAAAAGAACCTAGGGGAAGGTGGAGCTACTTTGAGCTGTGTGGTTATATTGTTATACGATTTTTTTGCATACAGTGCCCGCTCTCTAATCCGGATCGCCGTAATCCGGACGAGTTGTCGACGGTTACATTTAAAATAATTTTGAGGTCATGTATGCATGTATGTTCAGCAATGAAAATGAATTATCCTGTGATGTTTTTTTTAATAAATGAAGTATAATAGCATAGAATTCTCTAATTATGTTTTTTTAATCTTATTTAAAACATTTAATCTAATTCTACAAAGAAAACTTGTATTATATTTGCGAGACGTTCAACAAATTCAAAAAAGATTAGTTAAGTCTAGTAAAGTCCTAGATTCAACCCCTAATAATTTTAAACACCATTACAAAATATGAAAAATGTCAGGTTTAATATCAAACTTTTAAAATACTTTTGTTGAGTTAGAATCTGAGACATATTTCAAGAGTGTAATAATAGTTAGACTAATTAACACTAAACCTACCGACCGTTTTTGATAGTTTTATCTAGCGCACTCGGTCAAATGACAGACCGCAGTAGGCTAGGATACTCAACAAGTTTTTCTTGCAAAAGAAAAAAAAATTAAAAATTAAAAACTGTAAAATATATTACATGCATGCACTTATTGAAATTCATAGTTTAATAGTGACATTGAACCGTTTAAATAATGCGTTAATTTTGAAAAGTATTTAAGCCGGTCAATTTGACCTGATCTTGGTAGGTTTAGTGTTAATAAGAAATTATTAAACGTAAAATCAATCAGAAATTATTACCATATGAGTCATAGTTTATTAAATTTTCAATTGGCACATTTTATTATTTTATTTTATTATATTTTTATTTTACAATATTTTATTATTTTCATGAATTTAAAATTTACTATTAACAATTTGAGATTGAGAGTTAATATTTCGTAGGTTGCATAAACCATTGTCGTATCTGCATTTTTCTTGTAACAGCATTTCATGCAAGAGGAAATATTTTGTATTGTCTTTTGAATCAAAACTAATTGCTAAACAAATGCAGATACGACAACTGTTGACAAAATCGACGATTTACTTATCATTTTTACCAGCCTACTGCCCAATCTACTGTAGCCCTGGGCAAATTCGAATCGAAAAGAAAATTGAATTATAGACAGACAGTTCAACTCTAAAGGATTTTATAAAATTTTCACTTTTTTGTGCAACTCAGAATATGAATTATTGAGTATGATTGTTAAGATTCATCTAACAATCAATTCTTCTAACAAAAAATTCTTGGTCAGTAAATTAGTACTTTAGCCAGGAAAATATAAAAAAATTATCAATGAAATGATCAATTTTTGTCTGTAAATAAACACTATAGTAGTAAGTATGGTACCGCACGCCC